>NC_141039.2:2505000-2570000 GCF_052040795.2 Danio rerio
TGCGAAACTAAACATTTCAATAGATCGATAAATTGTAAAAATAAAAATATATAAATTTATAAATTGCAAAAACAAAAAATATAAATATACATACATAAATTGTAAAACTATTGTTGTAACATCTATGTATATATATATTGTTGTAATTTATCACAATAATAAAACAAATACATTTTTTAATAAAATTCAAGAATGGGAATAAACTTTTTTGATACTTTTAGTAATAAGAATGTTTTTTTTTATATTGATACAGCAAACAATAAAAAATTACTCATTTTATACAACAATTGTAACGATTTTGTTTGTTTGTTTGTTTGTTTGCTTTTTTCTCACCCTTAACAATTCACCACAACCAAACATCCCTTAATATCAGGGAGAAAAGCCCATCACAATGCCTTTCAGACTTCATCCTCTTCACCAAGAGCTTAATTTGATGCTTCTTTCTGTTGGTTTTAGTGGTGAAAGGCGAGCCGGTGGTTGTGTTGGAGCGATTCACCCATGCAGAGATAAATGAAAGGAGAAAAGCGAGTGCGCAGGGAAGAGATGAAGGCAGACAGCTGTGTTTTTGTGTTGCTATTTCCAGAGTCTGGCCGCTGCTCTACTCCCCTGGTCTGGCCCGGCCTATTTTTGTCCTGGGCTGGTCCTAATGCTATTCTTGGCACCTGACTGAGCGAGCAAGAGAGAGAGAGAGAGGGAGAGAGAGAGGGAAGAGTAACAGAGACAGAAAGCGTGAGACTAACTGAAACACACACACATGCGGACACAGAGCTGCTGGAGGCTTTACTGAGGAACACACACACACATACTCACACACTCACCTGTGCTGTCTGTACCTGCTGAAGCTCACACACAGACAAAGCGAGAGAGACGGACGCTGAAGATCCAGAAATGCTGCAGACCATTTATGAGTCTGACTCCAGCATCAGTGCAGAGTGGAGGAGGAGAAGCCTGGACTCCAACAGCACAGCCGGCACTACAGGTACACACACACACACACACACACACACACACACACACACACACACACACACACACACACACACACTGCATCTCAGGCACACAGATGGAGCTTTAAATTGATGTGACATGATTACAGAGCTCAGTATTGAATGTATTTGTCTCTCAGAATTCCGATTGTGAAATGCTGAATGGAAGCGTCGATTTAGAATTCTGATTCTGAAGAAGGAATGCAGGGAGAATTTCCGTTCTGATGGAAGTCGGTTTAGGAGTCTGATTATGGATTTCTGAGTGTAAAATCTGGTAAATATTCCGCTTTTGGAATTCTGAAGGACATATGAATTTAGAATTCCGATTATAGAATTCTGAGGGAAGAATCAGTTTAGAATTCCGATTATGTAAATTCTGACAGGAGAATTAATTTTATATTCCAATTATGGAATTCTGAAGAACATATCAATTTAATATTCTGATTATGGAATTCTGAGGGATGTATCGATTAAACATTCTGATTATGAAATTCTGAGGCAAATATCAATTTAGAATTTGAATTCTGAAAAATGAAGTAATTCAGATTGGATTTTTGATGGAAGTGTCAATTTAGATTTATAATTATGGAATTCTGACAAACGTATCAATTTTAAATGCTGATTATTGAATTCTGAGGGGAAAATTTATTTAATATTCCAATTTCAGAATTCTGAAGGATGCATCAATTAAACATTCTGATTATGGAATTCGCATGAAAGAATACATTTAGAATTGGAACTTTGATGGAAGTGTTAATTTGGAATTCAGAGTTTAGTAATTCTGAGGAAAGAGTTGATTTAGAACTTCAATTTTGCAGGAAGTATCAGTTTAGAATTCTGATTATGGAATTCTGAGGGAAGAATCAGCTTAAAATTCTGATTATAGAAAGAATCACTTTAATATTCCAGTTATGGAATTCTGAAGGATGTATCAATTACAAAATTCTGAACATGGAATTCTAAGGGAAGAATTAGTTTAATATTCAGATTATGGAATTCTGAAGGATGTGTAGAATTCCGGTTATGGAATGCTGAATGGAAGCGTCAATTTAGAATTCCCATTCTAAAGGTGGAATTCACGTGATTATGGGTTTCGATTTAATATTCTGATTATGGAATTCTGAAGGATGAATACATTAAAAGTTTCTGAACATGGAATTCTAAGAGAAAAATTATTTTAATATTCTGATTATGGAATTTTTAAGGGTGCATCAATTTAGAAATTTGATTATGCAATTCTGATGGAAGAATCAGCTTAGAATTCTGATTTCGGAAAGAATCTATTTAATATTCCAATCATGGAATTCTGGAGGATATTCCAATTTTAAAATTCTGAACATGGAATTCTAACGGAAGAATTAACTTAATATTCTGTTTATGGAATTCTGAAGAATGTATCAATTAAAAATTCTGAACGTGGAATTCTAACGGAAGAATTAACTTAATATTCTGTTTATGGAATTCTGAAGAATGTATCAATTAAAAATTCTGAACGTGGAATTCTAAGAGAAGAATAATTTAATATTCTGATTATGGAAATCTGCAGAATGCATTTAGTATTCTGATTATGGAATGCTGAATGGAAACGAATTTTAGAATTCCCCTTCTGAAGGAGTAATCCATGTATAATTTTAGTTCCGATGGAATTGTGGGTTTAGGCGTCTGATTATAGATTTCTGAGGATAGAATTGAATATTTTAAGTATGGAATTCTAAAAGACGTACAAATGTAGAATTCTGAATATGGGTTTCTGAGGGATGTATCAATTTAGAAACCCGATTATGGAATTCTGAGGAAAGAATCAATTTAATATTCTGATTATGGAATTCTGAATTAGATATCAGTTTAGAATCCTAATTATGGAAATCTGCGAGACAGATGAGTTCCTGATGTTCAATGTAATGTTCAAAAATCTCTACTGCTCTCATTTAATGTCACTGCTGCCTAAAATGTGGAAATTATGTTCTTGTTTTTCAACTCTTGTAATTGCTCTTCAATCAAGATTTAAGCTGCAAAAAAACAGAAATATTACTGCAATTTTAAATCGCTGTTTTGTTTAGTATTAACAAGAGTAACTAATTTAGAAATATTTTTAGAAAGTAATAAGTGAATTAATTTGGCTTCTGAGTCCAATGCATCTTGATTTAAGAAATTACATTTGTGTTGGTTCATTTTATTGCAGAGAAACATTTATTATTCAGAAGCACAAATGTTTCTCAAGAGACTTAATTGTGTTTCCTTTACATCATCGACGTTTCTTTTGAAATTAAATAACAACAAAAGAGAAACATCACAGTTGTGAGAGCAGAGAGTTTGGATCATGGTGATTTGCTGCTTTTCATTTAACAGTTGGGTGTTTCTGTGTGGAGTTTGCATGTTTTCCCTGCGTTCCCGTGGGTTTCCTCCGGGTGCTCTGGTTTCCCCCACAGTCCAAATACATGCGCTATAGGAGAATTGGGTAGGCTAAATTCTCCTTAGTGTATGAGTGTGTATGGATGATTCCCAGTACTGGGTTGCAGCTGGAAGGGCATCCACTGCGTAAAACATATGCTGGATAAGTTGGCAGTTCATTCCAGATCAATAAAGGGACTGAGCCCAAAAGAAAATGAATGAATGACTGAAGGAAACTCATGTCTGAAAATAGTAGTTTGTACTTGAAACATGACAAAAAAAATAAATAATTTAATTTAAAGGCAAAACACTTTGTTTTTTACCCTATTGTTCATATTTTTTATTATTATTTCAAGCAATATTTTAATATACAGCAATATTATCAATATGTATATATATTTCTTGATTTTAGAGGTTTACAAAATATGTGAGATTGTACCCTGTTTATTTCTACACTGTAAAAAGTGGAAACTTAAACAAATTACTTTGACTTGTTACAATTAAATAAATTAAGTTTGACAAACTTAATTTTTAACAGTTTTTTAGTAATAAATTAAGTTAGTTATTTTAGGTGTAACAGGTTTTAGTAATTTATTTGTGGCAAGTATAAGTGTTGTTCACTATCAATAATGAGCAATACTTATTATTATTATTATTATTATTATTATTATTATTATTATTTTTATTATTATTATTAAATATTACTAAGTATTATTATTATATTAATATGGGAAGGGAATTATTTGTACTGTAATAAAAGTATTTTTACTATTATTATTAAATTAACAATATTAAATTGCATGAATTTTACTGTATTGTATGTAGTGTTTTATTCTTGTCTCTTAAATAAAATACTAAAATTTGCAAAGGACTAACTTAATTTATTACTGAAAACTGTCATGAATTAAGTTTGTCAAACTTAATTTATTTAATTTTAACAAGTCGAAGTAATTTGTTTAAGTTTTCACTTTTTACAGTGTATGTACTGCATGTGTTTGGCTTGGCATGAGAAAATACATACTTTAAGAGATAAACTGATTCATCACTATTTAATATGCATTCCAGCTTTCTCCAGCGAGGTCAAAAGTGCACAATCTGTCCCAAACTCATCTCCTGCGGGACTGAGTCTAATATTAATCCAAAATAAACATTTCCAAAATTCACTGAAGGCATAAAGAGATTTGGAACACATCAATTGTCACTTTATAAACTATTTATTAGACACAACTAATGAGTTATGAATAATAAAAATATTACCCTTATTAACAGGTGCCTGCAGTTTATAAATTTTCTATTTATTTTTGCTTTGGAATTGCATTATGGAAACTTGATTTAGGAATTGACTATTATTTAATATTAAAAATGTAAAGTCACATTCAAGTATTTCATAACAATACGCTGCATAAAAAAAGCAATATGTAAATGTGTACATTAACAGGTCATTGGAGTTTTTGTAATTAACATGGCCCATAAACACATACAGGAATAAACTCATAAATCACTAATTAACTCGTAAACTGCTAAAAATGATCAACTTCCGTTATTAAAAGCTGTCCAAGCAGAGATCAAGGTCCCATAATACAATTCAAAAGCACAAATGAATGAAAACATCAATGAATCGCCAGTTATGAGCAATAATTAATATATATATATACATTTAAGGAAAAGCATTCAAAAGCAAATAAATAAATGTTTTGGTTACCAAGAATGTATTTGTTTGATAAAAAAACAATACACAAAATAGTGAAATATTAATTTGACTAAAAATAGTGGTTCTCTACTTGAATATATTATAAAAAGCAATTTATTCCAGTGATATAAAGCCAAATTTTCACTTGATTACTCCAGTCTTCAGTGTCACATGATTAACTAAAGCTTTTTTTAATTTACAGTATAGCATTCAAAAGTAGAATTAATAAGGTTTCGTTTTTTAAAACCTTGCATATATATATATATATATATATATATATATATATATATATATATATATATATATATATATAAAGTTATGAATTTTAAGCATTCTATTTGGATATAAAGAAATAAAAATAGTAATATAGTATAAAACGTACAGTAAAAATAGTAAAATAGTATTACCAATTAAAAGAAATAATTTCTGTGTGAATTAATTTTAAAATGCTATTATTTCTGTGAAGCAAATCGGATTTTTCAGGATCATTATATGTCTTCAGTATCACATGATCAACAGATCAACTTTCATGTTTTTTTTCATGAATATTATCTTAAAAAGGACAGTAAAAAAAGGAAAATGTTTGTACAATTCAAAATGCAGTTTATTTCTGTGATGCAAATGATTTTCAGCTTCATTACAGGCTCCAGAGTGACACGATACAACAGAAATCAGAATTTACCAGTTTGCTGCTCCAGAATAATTTCTGACTACCTTAAAAGTAAATATTAGCACCTAAAGGGTCTATATTGTAGCTTCAAAATAAATATTAGTACGTAAAGGATCCATGATGGTTCCTTTAATGTAAAAACAAGTACCTAAAGGATGCTTAAAAGTAAATATTAGTACCTAACGGTTCCTTAATAGTAGCAGTCCATATTGTAGTAAATATCAGTACCTCAAAGATCCATAATATAGTTTCTTAAAAGTACATATCAGTATCTAAAGGATTCATAATGATTCCTTTAAAGTAAAAACAGTCCACTTGTAATAGGAGTACTAAAGCATCCGAAATGGTACCTTAAAGATAAAAGATCTATAATAGCACCTTATAAGTAAATATTAGTACCCAAAAGATGCATAATGATTCCTTAAAAGTATAAACGGTCCATATTGTAGTTTAAAATTGAATATTAGTACCTAAAAGATTCATAATAGTATCTTAAAAGTAAATATTAGTACTAAAGGATCCACAGTGGTAATCTAAAAGTAAATATTAGTACCTAAAGGTCCATATTATAGATTAAAAATAAATATTAGTAACTAAATGGTCCATAATTGTACCTTAAAGGTAAATATTAGTACCTAAAGAAATCCATAACCATATCTTAAAAGTAAACGGTCCATACTTTTGCTAAAAATTGAATATTATTACCTAAAAGATCCATAATACTACCCTAAAAGTAAGCATTAGTACCTAAAGGATCCTTATTTTAGCTTAAAAGTAAATATTAAGTATACTTAAGTAAAGTATTGCTGCTCGAGAAACATTTCAGACTACCATCAATGCAGTTGTGCAGCTTCACTTTTGCACAGATTTTTAGCAGTTCCTCTTGCTGAATAAATGCATTAAATCTGTCACTGTCAGGTTCACTCAGTGTTCAGCAGGTGGATGCTTGTTTACTTCACTCTTGGTTTGACATTTGTACGAAAGCTCTTGTGACAGTGTTGTGTTGTGTTCAGGTGTGTTTGTGAGCGGCGTCCCGCTTTAGGCCTGGCGTGAGAGGGCAGTTATTTACCCCTCTGTGCCTCTGTTTCTGCCCCGCGGCTGCATGTTGAACGTTCTGGCCTCTTGACTTGGAGCAGGACTATTCTTGGCCTCCGTATTTTGGGCTTAAGGCATTAGGATGCTAAGATTAGCCCCGGTTATCATTCCGTCTGAGTTAACTCCTCACATAACTACATACCGGAAGGCTTTATTTATAATGCACAGCACTCTTTTCTCTCTCTCTCTCTTTCTCTCTGTGTTTTTCTTTAATAATTGCACTCTCAGAAATAAAAGTACAAAAGCTGTCTCTAGCTCTTTCAAAAGGTACATACAAAAGGTTTTGTGTGTAAAGGGAACATATAAAACTTAATTTTACAATTTACAACAATTTGCTTACAAGTAAATATAATTAGTAGGCTCCATATTGTAGCGTAAAATAAATTAAACATTGTGATGGTGCCTTCAAGTAAATATTAATACCTAAAGGGTCCATAACAGTACGTTAACAGTAAATATTAGTACCTAAAGGGTCCATAACAGTACCTTAACAGTAAATATTAATGCCCAAATGATCCATATTTTAGTGCAAAGTAAATATTATTACCTGAAGGGTCAATATTTTAGTTTAAAATTAATATTAGTACATAAAGGATCCATAATAGTGCCTTAAATGTAAATATTAGAACCTAAAGGGTCAATATTGTAGCTTAAAAGTAAATATTAGTACCTAAATTATCCATAATAGTGCCTTAAATGTAAATATTAGTACCTAAAGAGTCCATATTATAGCTTAAAAGTAATAATGAGTGACTGAAGGGTCCACAATTGTACTAACAATTGTGACACTACAATATTAGTACTAAAGATATCCACAAGGGTACCTTAAAAGCAAATATTAGTAGAAAAGTATTCAAATAAATATTAGTACTTAAAGCATCCATAACATTACCTTAACAGTAAATATGACTACCTAAAAGATCTATATTTGAGCTTAAAAGTAAATATTAGTACCTAAATTATCCATAATAGTGCCTTAAATGTAAATATTAGTACCTAAAGAGTCCATATTATAGCTTAAAAGTAATAATGAGTGACTAAAGGGTCCACAATTGTATTGACAATTGTGACACTACAATTTTAGTACTAACAAAATCCACAAGGTTAGCTTAAAAGCAAATATTGGTACAAAAGTATCCAAATTGGGCCTTAAAAATAAATATTAGTACTTAAAGCATCCATAACATTACCTTAACAGTAAATATGAGTACCTAAATGATTCATAATAGTGCCTTAAATGTAAATATTAGTACCTTAAGGGTCCATATTGCCGTTTAAAATTAAATATTAGTACCTTAAGGATCCACAATTGTACCCTAAAAGTAAATATTAGTGACTAAATGGTCAATAGGTGTATTTTAAAATTAAATATTAGTACAAACAAAATCCTCAAGGGTACCTTCAAAGTAAACATAAGTACTAAAGAATCCATAATGGTACCTTAAAAAATAAATATTAGTACCTAAATGATCCATAATAGTGCCTTAAATGTAAATATTAGTATCTAAAGGGGACATATTGTAGCTTAGAAGTAAATATTAGTATTTAAAGGGTCCATAACGGTACTAATAAATATTAGTAGCTAAAAGGTCCATTTTGTAGCTTAAAAGTAAATATTATACCTAAAAGATCCACAATTGTACCTTAAAAGAAAATATTAGTGACTAAATGGTTCACAATTGTACTTTAAAAGTAAATATTACTACTAACGAAATCCACATGGGTATCTTTAAAGTAAATATAAGTACTAAAGGATCCATAATGGTACCTTAAAAATAAATATTAGGACCTAATGGAATTTTATTAAGCTTAAATTTAGTTATTGGTACCTTAAATTAAATATTAGCACTAAAGAGTCCATAAGGGAACATTAACAATAAATATTAGCACTAAAGTGGAACTCTAAAAGTAAATATAAGTATACATAAAGGTTCCATATCGTAGCTTAAAAGTAAATATTAGTACGTAAAGGCTCAATAATTGTACCTGATAAGTAAATATTAGTACCTAAATGATCCATAGTGGTACCTTAAAAGTATTAGTTCCCTAAAGGGTCCACAGCTTAAAAGTATATTAGTACCTAAAGGGTATATAATGGTACCTTAAAAGTAATTAATACGTGGGTCCATATTGTAGCATAAAGTTACATATTAGTACCAAAAAAGTACAAAATTGTCCCTCTTTAAAGGGCACTGCTCCAGGGACAGCTTTTGTACGGTTATTTGTGAGCGTGTGATGCGATTGACAGCTTTGGCCAGTGTTGTGGTTCTGTTTTGGGTCTCTGTGCTTTTTGTGGCCGGTGTATTCTGGGCTGGGGGCCGATGGAGACTCTGTGGCGAGAGATGGTTTCACAACGCCACGGTTTTTATTTCAGTGGTGTCGAACGTGGACGTGATGCCGATATTCTGAGATGAACGCAACTGTCGCCTGTTGCATAGTGATAAGCTAATAAACCACTGTTAAAGAATAACTGTGGTAGCGGTGGAGGTTTTTCTTTCATTGCTCTGGAGGTTGAACCCTCCTGTTTGAGTTTCAAAGTGGGTCAAAAATGACACATAATCAATTTAATAACAAAACTAAAAATATACTATATATTTTTTTTTAAAATATTAAACTTCGGTGACTTTAAATTACCTATTAAAAACAAAACAAAAAACACACTATGTATTTTCTATCATGAAGTCTGTACGCATTTAGAGTACAGCAGTTGTCTTGGGGTCAATTTTTATGACCCACCAGCTATAATAACCTACACTTAAAAGAGCTATTAGTATGCTTTACTTAAAAAAGCGAGTAAATCCTTTGCTTTAAAAGCGATTGGTTGACTTTACTCAAAAAAAAGAAAGCAAACCCATTGCCCTAAAATTATTAGGTACATTAATTATGTGCATAATTCATAGTTCAATAATAAAAATTAAGTCAACTTAACTGTTCCAAATTACAACAGATTGACTAGAGAGAGAAAATCTGCTGCTTTTATGGGTTATACTGTATTTTATTTATCATCTTGTCAAACCTGAGTTCAAGACTGAAATCTCCGAAAAAAAATGTTGCATGCAGAACTGTTGCAAACAATTTATGTGTTGAATTTAAACAAACAAATTAAATTTAATAATGTTCAACTTAATTTGTTTATTTAAATTCAGCCCAAATAAATTGTTTACAACCACTTAATGTAATTTTTTTTTTAGTAAATCCAAGGAATCATCTTTGAAGAATTTTTTTCAGTTGCAAGTTCAATTCCAGTGATTTGATCAAATATGAGAGAAAACGTCAAATTATGTTATATTATTTAAAAAAAATAATTGTGTTACTTTCTCTCATAATCAAGCAACGTTAAAATTATAAAATACTCATAATTCTGACTTTTCATATCAAATTATGATCAAGTCAAGAGATACAAGGTCAAAATGATGAAATAAGTCTAATTACAAAATCTAATATGAAAATATACATTTACAACAAATAAAAATGATGAGATAAAATGTTATAATCATGACATGAGGTAACTTAAAAAAAAAAAAAAGAGACGAAATATACATTTATGACAGTCAGAATTATCTGATAAAAGGTCATATTTGTGACAAAAGAAAAACAAAGTACGCTAGAATTATGTTAACCATAAATATGAGATAAAATGTATGCCATGATCATTTATTTCACTCAATTGACAAAATAATTTAGGTGCTATCACTTAAGTTTAAAGGTCAAACTTCGGACGACACCTTCTATATGTCGTAATTACATATTTTCATTTCACAATTTCAAGTTTATATCTCATAATAATGACTGATGTCTCCATGTATTTGGATATTTTAATTCCATATTTTGTAAATTAATATATCATAGAATTAACTTTTCCTTCTTTTCGAATTAATCATTTTAACATATCATTTATTTTATTTATTAACTCAATTAAATTATTATAATTAATTATCATAATTAAACTCAAATCTTAGCCCTGATTTATTTATTATATATATATATATATATATATATATATATATATATATATATATATATATATATATATATATATATATATATATATATATATATATATATATATATATATATATATATAGCAATAAAAGCATAAAGAATCACATTTATAACAGTGAAGTTCAATGCTGAACACAATACTCAAACAGAATCTGCCTTCTTGATTTGCTCACCACAGTCTCTGCATTGTCCTCTAGCTATTGGATAACCGTATGTACATTTTAAACTAAATTTATGCATTTATATTTAAACAATTGTTTTTTTTTTAAATAATTTAACAAATGAAAGGTTATATCAAATTTTAAATGACAATCTATTAATCATCCCCATCATTCCCCCTTTCTTGTCAGATGGCAAGCAAAATCAAAAATCACTTAAACATGGACCAACTTTAACCAGCGAGCCCTGTGAGCGTCTCTAAACTAGACAATTTTTGGATGCTGCTTTTGTACCAAATCATAATTACATTCACCTGTTGACATCACCTGTTTCAAATCACATCATTATTTAACCAGTTTACCTGATTGCTAGCCCTAAACTGCTCCTGTCCCAACTTTTTCTGGAATGTGTTGCAGGTCTGAATGAAAGGAGCAGATGTACAACTGAAATGAAGTTGACCAGACAAAACACAAACTGTTTTGTTCATAATGTCTTCAATGAAATACAAGTCAAAGTAAATTTGGAAATCACTGCTTTATTTTTTATTTGTGCTTTCCATACTGTCCATTTTCTGGTTCGGAGTTGTATAAACTGCATTCTCCCCCTACACTCTCAGAAATAAAGGTACAAGAGCTGCCACTGGGGTAATACCTTTTCAAAAGGTACACGTTTGTACTTGAAGGCTCCATATTGGTACCTCAAAAGTAAATATTAGCACCTACAAATTTTAAGAGGAACACTTTTGTACTTTTTAGGTACTAATATGTACCCATGAGGTATTAATATGGACCTTTTAGGTAAAAATTTGTACCTTTTACCACCCCAGTGACACCTTCTGAGAGTGTACCTAAACCCTAACCCTAAACTCAACTCTCACGGGAAACAATCTACATTTATACATTGTCAAAATACTTAATTCTGTGTGATTAATAAGCATTTTTACTCATGGGTACTTCAATTTTGGTCCCCATGCCATGCTACAAGTCCTCAAGTCTGTGTGCATTCAGGTTTAAGTCCCCACTAGGATATAAAAACAAGTACACACACACGCACACTCCAAACGCCTTGTCTTTTGGTGCTGTTTTGTTCACATGTGTAAAAATACATGAAGTGTAAGTCAAATGTGACAGTCACACGGCGTCTGGCTTTAGATTGAGCTCAAATAAGATTTGGGCCCTGAACGGGAGCTTGCTGAAATACCTCTGTGTTTACGCTCAAGGCATTGGAAATAGACCCCATAAAAAAGACCCTCCCTGTAGATTATGGTCATAATTGCAGTTGGGTTTATTTAAAGAGCTAAAGAAGGCTTTTAATTAGTCGTTTTCCAGCAGCAAGCACTGCAGTCCTTCATTTATGACACAAACACATCTGCGCCTGTGTCAGTTTGTAATCTGGGTGAGCTCGACTTGTCCAGGATTATGTCAAAAAGTGGGATAAAGGAAAGAAAAGTCAGTGTTTGAACCAATCTTAAAGGGAGAGTTCACTCAGAAATGAAACATTACTCACTTTACTCTTGCTCAAGCTGTTTCTTTATTCTGTTGAACACAAAAGAAGATATTTTGAGGAAAGCTGAAAATCGGTAACCATTGACTTTCATTGATATAAATATTATGGAAGTCAATAGTTACAGGTTTTTGGCTTTCTTCAAAAGATCTTCATTTGTGTTTAAATGAAGAAAGAAACTCTGGAACAAATAAATGGTGATTAAATGATTTGAATTATTGTGTGGACTATCCTCTTGATTCCAGATGTAATAAAGCAGATAATTCATGAACATTTTTTTTTTAGCAAACTGAGTAACATATTGAAGAGTCTTGATTTGCAATTGGTTAAAGGTTAAACATGTATAACTGAGCCAGAAGGCTGTGGGAGATTAAAGTTTGGATTGTAATGAAGAACTTAGACTTGCTTATTTTAAAGCAGTTTCAGAGTATTCATCTGCAGTCAAAGAGTAACTATAACAAAAACATAGTGAATCATTTAACGGGATAGTTCACTCAAAACTGAAAATTCTGTCATGATTTACTCAGTCACGTGTCATAAAACTTTAAATTGTTGGAAAGATTGAACCATTGACTTCCACAATGTTTGTTTTTCCTACTATGGAAGTCAGTGCTTACAGGTTTCCAACATTTTTCAAAATATCTTCTTTTGTTGTCAACAGTGCAATGAAACTCATAGGTTTGAAACCACTTGAGTGTGATAGTGAGTATATTTTCATTATGGGCAAACTATTCCTTTTATTTATTTATATTGCTTTTTTTATTATTATTATTTTATTATTATTAATAACAATAATAATAACAACAAAAATAAATATTATTATTGTTATTACACAATTTATTATACATTTGTTTATTAATATATTATTATTATTATAAATGCTATTATTATTATTAATTATTATTATTATTTATTTATTATAAATTAATTATTTTATTTATTATTATAGCTATTTTATTATTATTATTTTATTATTATTAATTATTATTATTATTATCCATTTTATTATAAATATCTTTATTATTATTATTATTATAAATGTTATTATTAATTTTATTAATTTTATTGTTATTATTAATATTATTAATAATTGTATTATTATAATTTTTTTATTATTATTATTATTATACATTTTATTATTATTATTATTATTATTATTATTATTAATTTTATTGTTATTATTAATATTGTTAATAATTGTATTATTATTATTATTTTATTATTATTATTATTATTATACATTTTATTATTATTATTATTATTATTTATATATATATTTTTTTTTACAATTCAATACCCATTTATGTTCAAATGTTTGACTTCAGTGGGTTTTATTTTGACAAATAAATTATGCTTTTATTCAGAAATGATGCATTAAATCAAAGTGACTGGAAAAGACATTTATAGTGTAAATTAATGCTATGCTTTTGAACTTTCTATTCATCAGTCAATCCTGAAATAAAAAAACTGGCTGTAGTGTATGAGTGTGTGTGTGTGTGTGAATGTAAGTGTGTATGGATGTTTCCCAGTACTGGGTTGCGTTGCAGCTAGAAAAGGTTGCCGGTTCATTCCGCTGTGGCAACCCAGAAGAATAAAGTGAATAATCAGAAGAAAATTAATGAAAAAAAAAATCATTTAATGTCACATGATACTGGAAACTCTATTCTGAAAACACTACACCTTACAAACACTTAAAGCACAAACCCACTTCATCGTACATGTATTGTCACTACACGTAAATATTATTTCTTTTGGAAGGACACTATAAACTGTATAATTGCACACTAAAAAAAATGATTCATTCATTCATTCATTTTCTTTTCAGCTTGATCTCTTAGAAGCCACAGCAGAATGAACCGCCAAATGATTCATTGGAATTACTAAATTGTTTTAAGGTATAATGGTTGCAAACAATTTATGTGAGCTGAATTTAAAACTAGTTAAGTTGAACATCACATTTAATTTGGTTCTTTAAATTCAGCCCATATAAATAATTTGCAACCCCTTAATGTGTAAATCCAAATTAATATTTTTTGTTCAGTGCAGGTTAAATACATTCATATACTGCCAACCCTTAACACAACTGATTTTGACCTTTGACTTTTTGTAATGCATCTTTGGAATTTGAACTTGAATTGAATTGAATACATACTGAGTGTCTGCTCTCTCTGTGTATCAGATTCGGAGGTGTTTTCTTCGGTGGGCTCGTCTGGGGTCAGCATGCTGGACTGGGAGCGGGATTCGGAGGAATGGGAGAAGCAGCTACAGCGAGAGCTTCTGCTGATCCAGAGACAGCAGCAGATCCAGAAGCAGCTGCTCATCTCCGAGTTCCAGAAGCAGCACCAGAACCTGCTGAGGCAGCATCAGGCCCAGCTGGAGGAGCACATCAAGGTATACAAGCCAGAAAAACACACGCACACGCACAACCTTCCAGTGACAAAAAAATAAAATTAATTAATTAATAAATTAAAATATTTGTATTTTTAAGTCAATCAGGTTTCAACTCATTTTTTTAAGTGTAACACTTTAAAACAATAGTACAAATGTATTTACTAAAATGGACAAGCAATTAATACACATTTATAACTGTATTTATTTATTTCGTTAGCGTTAGGTGATGTTATACAGATAAACAAACTGAATTAGGTACATTTAAATACTTGTAAGTGAAAAAAGGCAGAAATGCTAAGTCATAATTGTTGTATTCTGCTAAGCTAATGTGCTGTAACTCTCTCGGTGAGGCTCTGTTTCCATGAACTGAAGTGCACTCTGTGTTGACCCGTTCATCAGTCAAATCAAGCCGTTGTTTGTGTCAGATATTTGTAGACAGGATGAGGCTGATCTTCCGTTTTGAAGCGGGTCAGTGTGGTTTGAGTTCATTTGGCTGACCTGCAGGAAACTTATGGATTTAGAGCCGCTCAGTCAGTCATTAATCTGCTCAATCTCATTACCTCAGTGTGTGTGTGAAATAGCCCAGGCTCATTGGAAATACGTGCCTCCGGGTGCGTTTTGTTGCACATTTCAAATGACAAATCCACTAGAGGGCGCTTTTCTACATTTCTGCAAATCTGAAACACGTCACAGAGTCTCTGATTTAATGTTTCAGATGACAAAACCACTAGGGAGCGCTGTGTACATTTTTGTGAATCTAAAACAAGTCACTTAGGGTGTTTGATTGCACGTTTCAGATGACAATTCCACTAGGGGGTACTGTCTACATTTCTGCAAATTTGAAACAAGTCACACAGTGTTTGATTTAATGTTTTAGATTGACAAATCTACTAGATGGCGCTGTCTTTATGAATCTAAAATACGTCACAGAGTGTGCTTGATTGGATGTTTTATATTGTAAATCCACTGGAGGGCGCTGTCTACTGTTTTGCAAATCTGAAACACGTCACAGAGTGCGTTTTTATTGAAATGTTTTAGATGATATATCCACTAGAGGGTGCTGTCTCCATTTTTGTGAATTTAAAACAAGTCACTAAGGGGGTGTATGATTGCATGTTTTAGATGATAAATCCACTAGAGGGCGCTGTCTACATTTTTGTGAATCTGAAATACATTACATAGGGTGTGTTTGATCGCATGTTTCAAATGACAAATCCATTAGAGGGCGCTGTCAACATTTGTGCGCTGTCTAGGTTTTCTAAAGCAAACATAAGAGAAAAGTGCACTGCGATTATTTAGTTTTACCTTGATTTTACATTACTTTCATTTCTTTTTTGGAAGCTGAAACCTGTAAAAATAGTTAGTTTTCAGCTTCAAAATATTGTGTTTAACAGAGTAAATAAACTCTACAACTTTATGAATCTGAAATATGTTATTAGGGTGTGTTTGATTTAATGTTTCAGATGACAAATTCACTAGAGGGCGCTGTCTACATTTTTGCAAATCTGAAATACATCACAGAGTGTGTTTGATTGGATGTTTTAAATGATAAATCCACTAGAGGGCGGTGTTAAAATTTTTGCAAATCTAAAACGCGTCACAAAGTGTGTTTGATTTAATGTTTCAAATGATAAATCCACTAGAGGGCGCTGTCTAAAATTTTAACGAATCTGAAATACATTTCTTAGGGTATGTTTGATTGCATGTTTCAGATAAAAAAAATCCACTAGAGGGTACTGTCAAAATATTTTTGCGAATCTAAAATACATCACTTAGAGTGTGTTTGATTGGATGTTTCAGACAATAAATGTGCTAGAGGGCGCTGTCTACATTTTTGCGAATCTGAAATACGTCACTTAGGTACTAATGATTGTATATATCGGATGATGAATCCACTAGAGGGCGCTGTCTTCACTTTTGCAAATCTAAAATACATCACTTAGAGTGTGTTTGTATGTTTCAGATGACAAATCCCCTAGAGGGCGCTGTCTACAATTGTTATGAATCTGAAATACATTTCTTAGAGTGTGTTTGATTGCATGTTCCAGATGACAAATCCACTAAAGGGCGCTGTCTACATTTTTGCAAATCTAAAACGTGTCAGAGTCTGTTTGATTTAATGTTTCAGATAACAAATCCAATAGAGGGCGCTGTCTACAATTTTACAAATCTAAAATACATCACTTAGGGCAGGGGTGTCAAACTCAATTCCTGGAGGGCCGAAGCCCTGCACAGTTTAGTTCCAACCCTGCTCCAACACACTTACCTGTAGGTTTCAAACAAGCCTGAAGGACTCAATTAGTTTGATCAGGTGTGTTTAATTAGGGTTGGAACTAAACAGTGCAGAGCTACGGCCTTTTAGGAACCGAGTTTGACACCTGTGACTAAGGGGATGTTTGATTGCACGTTTTAGATGCTAAATCCACTAGAGGGCGCTGTCTACATTTTTAAAAATCTGAATTGTCACTTAGGGTACATTTAATTGCATGTTTTAGTTTATGAATCCACTGGAGGGCGCTGTCTACATTTTTGCAAATGTGAAACATGTTAAATAGGGTGTGTTTGATTGGATTTTTCAGATGATAAATCTACAAGACGGCACTGTCTTCAATTTTATGAATCTAAAATACGTCACTTGGAGTGTGTTTGATTGCACGTTTTAGATTAGAAATCCCCAAGAGGGTGTCGTCCACATGCGCTGTCTACTTTTTTCAAAAGCAAACATAAGAGAAAAGTGCACTGCGGTCATGTAGTTTACCTTGGTTTTACATTTCTTTCATGTCTTTTATGAAAGCGGAAACCTGTGAACATTGACCTATTTAAGACAATGGTTGGTTTTCAGCTTCAAAATTTCGTCTTTAGTGTTTAACCGAATAAATAAACTCCTAAAGGTGTGAAACAAAGGAGGAATAAACAATGACAGAATTGTTCGAGTTTGGGTGAACTGTGCCTTTAAGTGATAGTCAGTTAATGAGCGGAAAAGGAATAAAATGGCACTGAAAAAAATCCTAACCGTAACAACAGACCAAACGCGATAAAATAGATTTTTCTGTATCGTATTTTTTGATAAATAGAAAGTATTACAACAACAACAGCAACAACAACATAAATCCCTTCTTATTCCATGATGTTGACAAGTAGCTAATCAAATTCCTTCGGTTTCAGTCTATGCATGGAATATTTTTAAAATTACACAATCTAAATGCGTGTGTGCTCCTCCAGCTCCAGCAGGCTCTGCTGACTCTCCGCCAGCAGCAGGAGGTGTTTGCGGAGGAGCGGCGGCTGCTGCTGGAGGAGGAGCGCGAGGAGCTGCGGGAGGAGGAGAAGGAGCAGCAGCGGAGAGATGTACACAAACACCGGCGGAAAGACAGATCCAGAGAGAGTGAGACCAAACACCAGATCAACAAACCTGCCATTACATAACACGGTCACTTTAGAGATTTCCCTCAAATGCACTATGTTTACTATAGATAGCTTCACGTTCAGCTGAATTTATTTTGCAAGTTGCTTCATTTTCCACTAGGTGGCGCTGTTTCTGCACTAGTCTTTTCTTACTCTTTCCTTCCTTGTATTTGACCAGTGTGAGAATATCATGATCACAATGTAGCAGTATTTAATATACTACACCGTCTATTTTTTTTTAGTTGAATCAGATTAACTTTTCTAGTCATCTCAACTTACATCACTAAGAAAAACACTAAATAACTAAATGTAGTTATGTAAATGTAGACCAAAATATTATGTTAAACTGATTCAAATAAATTAAATTACTACAATTAATCTGACTAAATGTCATATAAGTTTTTACTGTGATTATACTCACTAAATTTTAAGTTATAATATCTACTAAATAATAACAACTAATTAATATTTTGATATTAAATAGTATTTAGTCAAGCATAATAGAAAGTGTGAGAATGTCATATAATGTAGTAGGCCTGTTTAAAATTATTTGAAATACTGAAATTATAATTACCATATACTAACTTATAATAACTTTAAATCAAATAGTATTTTGTCAAGCATACTAAAATATCTTATTAAGTCAATTAGATACTTTATTTATTTACTTGTTTACAAGTTTAAAATTAATTGTAAATACTAATAATTTAATAATAAAATCTACTAAATTAGTAAAAAATTAAATACAACAACAAAATAATAAACAAATAGTAAAATATATAAATTTTGTGGAAAAAATTTGTTAAATAAATAAATTTATATTTAATACATAATTATAGCTGTAAGCATTTAATTAAAAAATTGTTTATTTAGTGTAAAATATATATTAAAATGAATAAACTGCAGCAAACAGACTTGTTCGATTCCTTGAATAACGCAGAAAATCTGAGGTTAATAAGTTCATTCAGTTTATTTTAATAATGCTGCTGTATTGGGCATTAATAAATGAATAAATTACCGAGTAAATAAGTAAGAAAGAAAGTAAGGGAAGTAAATAAGTAAGTAAATAAATGTGTAAATAAGCAAGTAAATAAATAAGTAAACAAATATGTGAATAAGCAAGCAAGCAAATAAATAAGTAAATACATAAATAAGAAAGTAAATAAATTAAGTAAATAAAATAAGTGAATAAGTAAGCAAGCAAATAAATACGTAAATAAATAAATACATAAGAAAGTAAATAAATTAATAAGTAAATAAATAAATAAATAAGCAAGCAAGCAAATAAATACATAAATAAATAAATACATAAGTAAGAAAGTAAATAAATTAATAAGTAAATAAATAAATAAATTAAGCAAGCAAGCAAGCAAATAAATACATAAATAAATAAATAAGTAAGAAAGTAAATAAATTAATAAGTAAATAAAGAAGTTAATAAGCAAGCAAGCAAATAAATAAGTTAATAAAAATAAATACATATATAAGAAAGTAAATAAATTAATAAGTAAATAAGTAAGTAAATAAGCAAGCAAGCAAATAAATACATCCATACATAAATATATAAATAAGCTTTTTACTCATCATAGCACACGTGCTGCAGATGATGTGACAATAAAAGTGATTTGATTCGAAAATATAATAAATAAAATTCTTATTTAATTTTAATTATTAAAATGTAAAATTTTAAACGTTAAATGAATTAAAAAGTCATACAATTTTACAAGTATTACAGCTATAATAACTATTTTTTTAGATTTTAACTATATATATATATTGAATTTCCAAGACATACAGTAATTAGTAATTAGGAAGACACATGTAAGCTGGTATAGCTGACGTTTTCTAAAGCCTGACTTGTTTTCTGCAGGTGCAATGGCGAGTACTGAAGTTCGTCAGAAACTGCATGATTTTCTGATGAGTAAATCAGCTAAAGACCCGTCAGTGTCTGGTGCTGGTTACCCGCTCAGCCGCTCTAAACTGTGGTACAGGTAAGACACAGTAACACAATTTGAGTTGTGTCAGCAGTGTAATGTGTTGTACTGATGATGTCACCTCTTGTAGCTCCGCCCACCCATCAGAACAGACGTCCCCTCCGCTGGGAGAGACTCCGCCCACATTCAAATATCCTCTGCCTTCTGGTCTGGACTGCAGAGAGGATTTCCCCCTCAGGAAGACTGGTAGGACAACAAGACTTAAATAATTAAAAAATCACTCGTTTAGCAGGGGGCATTATGGGAAGAGTCTGCATTTTTGTCACTGAACATTTCTAAACATTCCTAATTCAAGACACATTTACTTCAAATGCAAACATGTCTTCAGATATGAAGTCATATAATCATTCATTTTCCTTCAGCATAGCTAGTCCCTGGTTTATCAGGGGTAGCCACGGTGGAATGAAGCGCCAACTACTCTGGCATATGTTTTATGTGATTGATGCCCTTCCAGCTGCTAAAGATGAAATAAATATTTTAAATAAATTATGTTTGCTTATTACATAATGTATAATATAATATGAACATGTGCTCAGGATGGAATCTAATATATAGTATTTAAATAAATTAATATAAAGTTTTCTGCATAAATAAAATAAAACATTTAATATAAAATATATTTATTATTATTATAATTTATATTATATGAACATGTGCTCAGTATAGAATATATAACATAAAATATTTTGTTTTAAATAAATGAATTAATATACAAATAAATCTATAAAAAGTTTGATTATACATAAAATATACAGCAAATGTGTGTATTTTAAATGACTAAGTCTGATGGTATAGTATTGGGTTTTACTGAAAACAAGTAACTAAATGAATGAATGAATGATTAATGAAAAAATGTCTTTATTTTCTGTTTTCTTTTTTTATAAAATAATAAAAAACATATAGAACATATAAAATAACATATACTACTATACATAAATTAGTTAATATAAAATTAAATCTATAATTTTTTTTAATTTAATATAAAAACAATTATTTTTAATAAATATTTAACATAAAAATTGCATTTTTAAAAATTTTATGGGACACTGTTGGGTTTTAATAATGTTAATTATAAAATTATTAATTATTTATTAAATCATTATTATTATTATTTTATTACATGTTTAATGATTATGATAAATAAGTAAATATTCTAATAAATAAATAAATTAATTAATAGAAATAAATATATAAACAAATAAATAAATAAATAAATAAATATATATATATATATATATATATATATATATATATATATATATATATATATATATATATATATATATATATATAAATATAAATTTTTTTATTTTTGAATATTTAGAATTGTATTACTTTATTTACCAAAAGTAAAATAAATAAAATCATATTTTACAATTTTCCAGTTCTGATACCTAAACATTCTTTAATCAAGACACATATACTACAAAAATAATTTAAGCAAATATATTTATTTTATGATATTAAAAATTGTTTTGCAATTTAGGTCAGTAAAATAAACTTAATTAAAAGGTAACACACACACAAGAAGCTAAAATAAAATTAATAAAATACATAAGGAGATGGAGAAGAGAGATTTTTTTTTAAATATTATCTTGTCAAAAGTCAGTTTTCTTCTGAAGTATCTGTATCATTTTATCAACTCAGTTTATTTATGTTAATGTCAGTTAAAAGTCATTTTTAATTACACAAAATCTAAAAGTATTAGATAAATCTCAATATTGATTAAATATTGATTATTTTATTATTAGTTTTTCATATATACCAGAAAATCTAATGCATCATAATATTGCTGCTGTCGATTTAGTGCACTCATTACGTTTAGCATTGAGCTCCGGCATGTGGATATGAGCTGATGTGTGTTCCCGGGCTGAGGTGGCACTGCCTAAATGTTTGCAGATGAATCTGGCTGATATTTAATCACAGAGGTCAGAGGTCAGCGGGGCCTGTGGGCAGAGCCGAATGAGTGACCCTGTTTGGCTTGTGGGTCAGTTTGGTGAAAATGACCACGCTTGTGCCCACTGGGATGCCCCGGGGCGACGACGGGGACGTTTGCAAACAATTATCCAGTGCAGGGGTTGAGGAGACGGGATGCAGTTCCAGCACAGAGGTTAACTAGTCCTGCGGCCAGCACAGGTTTGGGTCGATCGGTTACATTCGGGATGGTCATCGTCAGCATTTGACCTTTCAACTTATGCCTATAGTCTATATGTGTTTTATTTACACTGCAATACAGGCTTTCGGCTTGTTTCCAGTCCAAGTAATAAACATTTAAATTTGTATCAGTAAATATTGTCTTGTTAAAAAAAAAACATTAAAATTCAGTGTTTTTCTGATTTGTTATTTTGCTTGTTTCACTTCATTTTGACATACTATTGCTGGAACTAAGACAGTATTTTTTGCATGTCCAGAAATGCTTCCTAATTTTAGATGTGTTTAGACATTCAGATTAAAAACAAGCAGTGTACGGCTGAGTTAAAATGTAGATTTTTTTTGGAATGTTTATGTTCACCAAAGCTGATGTTATTCGATCGGAAATACTGAATTTATTCGATTCCTTGAATAACGCAGAAAATTTGGGGTTGATAAGTTCATTCAGTTTATTTTAATAATGCTGCTGTATTAGGCATGAATGAATGAATAAATGACTGAATAAGTAAGTAAGTAAGGAAGGAAAGTAAATAAGTAAATAAATGCGTAAATAATAAGTAAATAGTAAGCAAGCAAGTAAATAAATAAGTAAACAAATGTAAATAAGCAAGTAAATAAATAATAATCAAATATGTAAATAAGAAAGCAAGCAAATAAATAAGCAAGCAAACAAACAAATAAGTAAATAAATACATAAATAAGAAAGTAAATAAATAAGTAAATAAGTAAATAAATAAGCAAGTAAGAAAATAAATAAGTACATAAATGAATACATAAATAAATAAGTAAATAAATAAGCAAGCAAGTAAATAAGTAAATAAATAAATAATTACATTAATAGGAAACTAAATAAATAAATAGGTAAATAAATAAGCAAGCAAGCAAATAAATAAGTAAATACATACATAAATAAGAAAGTAAATAAATAGGTAAATTAATTAATTAGTAAATAAATAAGCAAGCAAGCAAGCAAATAAGTAAATAAATAAATACACAAATAAGAAAGTAAATAAATTAAGTAAATAAATAAGCAAGCAAGCAAATAATAAAGTAAATAAATAAATACACAAATAGGAAAGTAAATAAATAAGTAAATAAATAAATACATAAAAGTAAATAAATAAGTAAATTAATTAATAAGTAAATAAGTAAGCAAGCAAATAAATACGTAAATAAATAAATAAATAAATAAATAAATGAATAAATAAGTGAGCAAGAAAGTGAATAAATAAATAAATAAATAAATAAATAAATAAATAAATAAATAAATAAATTTGATCATCTACAAACATTTCTGATTATTATCATTATTACAAATTGTATTATTATTATTACAATGCTGAAAATAGTTATGCTGCTTCAGGTTCTAGATTTGGATTATTTGACTGATGGAAAGTAAAGCATTTATATTTAAAACTTCTGTCACATTATAAAGATGCTGATCACTTTAATCAACTGAATTCATCCACAAATTTCTTCAAGCACAATTTTTTAGTTTTGTTTCTAGTACAAATATCTAAAAGTTCTCAAATCAAGAAGCATTTTCAAGACAAACAAACAAACAAACAAAATACTGTCTTGCTTTTAAAAAATTATGTGAAAATTGAGTCTCACATGTTCGCCCACTGAAGTCAGTGCCTGGATGGGAGACCACATGGGAGACCACACATGGGAAAGCTAGGTTGCTGCCGGAAGTGGTGTTAGTAAGACCAGCAGGGGGCGCACAACCTGTGGTCTGTCTGGGTCCTACCACCCTAGTACATTGATGGGGACTCTATACTTTTCAGTGAGCGTTGTCTTTCAGATGAAACGTTAAACAGAGGTTCCGACTCTCTGTGGTTGTTAAAAATCCCAGGATGTCCTTCGAAAAAAAGAGTAGGGGTTTAATTTACCAAATGAATTGGGCAAATTTACCCTCGGTCCATCATGGCCTCCGAACCATCCCCATATCATAATTGGTTTCATCACTCTAGCTGTGTCCCAAATGGCACACTATACACTATGTACTCATGCACTATGTACTTATGCACTTACACACTCAAAAGGATAGTATATGTATGTAGTGGCGTCCCAAATGGCACACTAATGTTGTTTTACTAAGCAGAAATTCAAACCAATTCCCTAATGACGTTTGACGGTTGCCAAATCAGTGAAATAAACGACCAAATTATTAAATAATACCTGCCGTGAGTATAACCGCATTCACCATCGGGAGGGGCTATAATCACTCTCGTTGAAGAATTTTGCTTTCACCATCCAAAATAAATAAAGTTATCCAACATGATAGCTCCGCCCCTTCCGCTACGTAAGCAAACCTGCAGTCGTTGAGTGCGTGAAGTGTCCATCATTACACACTTCGTTTTAGCGGCTGAATGAGTGCAGCATCCGGGTAATTAAAGTGCACTTATTATTATTAGAATTTTCAGTGTGAACGCAATACTTACACTATTTATACTACAAAATGGCGTAGAATAGTGCATAAGTATGCGATTTGGGACGCAGCTTCTGTCTCCTCTCCACCAATCAGCTGGTGTGTGGTGTGCGCTCTGGCTGTCGCGTCATCCAGGTAGATGCTGCACACTGGTGGTGGATGAGGAGATGGATGTGTAAAGTGCTTTGAGTGTCCAGAAAAGCGCTATATAAATGTGAGGAATTATTATTATGAAAACAAGCAAAATATCAAAAAACAAAAAATAAATGAATCAAAAGCTGTGTCCCAAATCGCATACTTATGCACTATTCTACGCCATTTTCTAGTATAAATAGTGTAAGCAGTGCGTTCACATTGAAAACTCTAAAAATCATAAGTGCACTTTAATTACCCGGATGATGCACTCATTCAGCCGCTAAAGTGAAGTGTGTAATGATGGACACTTCACGCACTCAACGACCACAGGTTTGCTTACATAGCGGAAGGGGCGGAGCTATCAGGCGCACATGTTGGATAACTTTATTTATTTTGGATGGTGAAAGCAAAATTCTCCTACGAGAGTGATTATAGCGCCTCCCGATGGTGAATGCGGTTATACTCGCTGCAGGTATTATTTAATAATTCGGTCGTTTATTTCACTGATTTGGCCATCGTCAAACGTCATTAGGGAAACGGTTTGAATTTCCGCTTAGTAAAAAAACATAAGTGTGTCATTTGGGACAACACTACATACATATACTATCCTATTGAGTGTGTAAGTGCATAAGTACATAGTGCATGAGTGCATAGTGTATAGTGTGCCATTTGGGACGCAGCTAAAGTAAGAAAAGCAATGAAAGAGAAGAAACTTACGTAATGTTTCACTCAGTATAAGTGATGCTTGACTTTGCAACACACCCCACAAAGTACATCTGAAAACATGCGTATTTTTCCGGGAACGCGTATTTGAGTCTACACGATATTTTCTGGATATTCAGGTGTCTTGTTGCGAGGCTGATTTGGAGATGAGTTTGCAGAGGAAGGTGATACGCCTGACTTAACGATAAGACTGAAACACTTCTCAAAGGAAACACAAAAATAGAGCTGGTTTTCATCCAGCCGCTGTTTTCACGGAATTTCCAGCATAGCCAAAAAAGCGGGAAGGGGGTCCTGAGGCTCAGCGGGCCGGAATACCGCAACCCTCCGGGGGCGATTTCTCCTGAGCGCAGGGGTCTGTGCATCGCAGATCAACGCCAAACCACAGGCCGTCTTTTCATCTCCTCTCAATAACTCAGGTAACAGCTTTTTAAAAAGAGGCCTACGTTAGGGGGGGGGATACAAAAACAACACAGAAAATGTACAAGAAAAATAGCCCGGGTTTTTGTCAATGGAATAATTTGTCTACGCTGACAAGACAGTCTGCAGGGCCACTTCCTGCGGCTCCGGTTTCAGGCGTAGATCAGAATGAACAAAGATCAGCAGAAGAGGTCAGTCGAGACACAAAACACCTCTCTGTGCCCGGAGAAAAAGTATTTTTGGCTTCTTTTATGACTGTAATTATTTGCGCCGAAAACATAGGTAAATTTAAAGGGATGGAAAAGAGAGAGCCTATAAAATCAGAACAGAACCCTCGGTAATCTAATAATAATCCAGTAAAAATATTTTTGGACACCTAAGAGCTAGCATAGCAACACCCTGGCGACCATTTAAGGCACCGCTATACATTAAACGAAATAAAACAAGACCTGAAATTACGTCATTGCGAACTAAAGTTCAATTTGAGGACATCAACATGAAAACAGGGCGAGGCAGTGGTGCAGTAGGTAGTGCTGTCGCCTCACAGCAAGAAGGTCGCTGGTTCGAACCTCGGCTTAGTTGACGTTTCTGTGTGGAGTTTGCATGTTCTCCCTGCCTTCGCGTGGGTTTCCTCCGGGTGCTCCGGTTTCCCCCACAGTCCAAAGACATGCGGTACAGGTGAACTGGGTAGGCTAAATTGTCTGTAGTGTGTGTGTGGATGTTTCCCAGAGATGGGTTGCGGCTGGAAGGTCATCCGCTGCATAAAAACTTTCTGGATTAGTTGGCGGTTCATTCCGCTGTGGTGACCCCGGATTAATAAAGGAACTAAGCCGACAAGAAAATGAATGAATGAACATGACAACAGATTGACGTTGAATTGAACAAACTAAATTGGCATGAGTGTTTCCCAGTACTGGGTTGCTGCAGGAAGGGCATCCGCTCCATAAAACATATGCTGTAATAGTTGGCGGTTCATTCTGCTGTGGTGACCCCTGATAAATAAGGGACTAAGCTAAAGAAAAATGCTTGAACCAATACATCAAGCACCCTGTGTGTAGATTCCCCCTTAGTGGTTTTGAATGACGCTTTGAGGCCTCGTCCAGGGAGATCGGCCCTCAGATTGGGTCTGTCGGAGGGGGTGGCGTGTGATCATGAAGGTAGTGTTTGTTCTGGGTCTCGGTCAGGACCCTCGCTGCAGAATGATTGACAGGCGTGAGGCGGGGGAGTGTCAGTGAGATGCTGAGTGCTGGTGATGTGCAGGCGACAGCTCTGTTTGTGGAAGGAAAGAGAACAGCGGGAGAGACACTTCAATACTGCCGCACTTTTACCTACAATTATCAGTTACTGGAACAAACTCTCAATCATGACTATTGAAGTTGACCTGTTATGCCGGTTTTTACAGGACGTACAATAAGTCTCTGACATCCCTAGATAGTGTGTGTGTGAAGTTTCAGCTCAAGATACCACAGAAAGAATGTTTTATATCTGTTTGAAACTGTCCCTTTTAGGCTTTGATCCTAATTGTGTGGTGTTTTAGTGACTGTTGCTTTAAATTCAAATGAGGTTGTGCTTTTTTTAAAAGAGGGCGGAGCTACTGATGCCTATGTGTCAGCATAGTGGCAGATTCAAACACAAGGCTAACATGATCTCAGACCGCCTAATTTTTGGTGATTCCGCGATCTCTGAATTAAAAGCAAAATCCACAAACAAAATCTCAAATTTTTTAATCAAATGCAAAATAATCGCAAAAAATGTATATAATCTCATAAAACATCAAATTCCAAACCATATAATCAAAATATATTTATTTCAGTTTGAAATAAAATGTTGAAAATGACTTTGCAACTGATCACCAATCTTTGCGCACCATCATTACATTACATGGAGGCCCGGGGGGGGGCGGTGTTTTGCAGCCTGTGCAGTAAGCAGATGTGGATGAAGCACGAGGGATTTACATGCATACCTGTCAACCCTCACATTTTCCAGGGATTCTCGCGTATTTTACAGTTCTATCCCATAAAGGTATTTTCCCGTATTTTCAGTCTTTCTCTGAAAAGCCGAGCCTCCCTATACACAACCCATACCACCGAACCACAAGGGGCCGCCACTTGCTCTTAAAAGTGAGTTTGTTTTTGTGCTTTCGCTTTGTTTAGGAATGAAAACACTTATAAATAAACATAAAAAACGGCGCAATTCCCTTTCCTTTTCAATACATATGCCGTCGCCCTTCATATACAATCCTCAAAACAGTCATATAATGGTGCATGACTGTCAGCTGTCGCGCGACATAGTGAGGCAGAGCGAAAGTCTAGGTTTTGGATGCGTGTTTAAACAGAAATATACACATAGTTAATATTATTAACATATAAGGATGTCGATCTTGGTGGATTTTTTTTCAAGCACAACTAATTTCGTCTTAAATGAGCTTAACAAGTTAGGAAAGCTGTCAAATGCTTTTATTATAATGTTAGATGTGTGCATTTTTAAAGTGACAGCTTGTTTAATGTAATGAAAAACATCTAAATAAATGAGAGATTCAGTCGTTGCTCTTTAATCAGAATGTGTAAGTTCTACAGTGGAGAAACAGCTATGAGATTTGATAGCTTGATTCTATTTCAATATAACAGCTATTAATTTTAATAAGCAGAACTGTTTGGTAATGTTTTTGCTGATAATGTTTACTATTTATTTTTTCTGTTGTTAATCATAATTTTAAAACACATTACTAAACATTTAACTGTTTATTTACAATAAAACAGCTCCAAATTTAGTAATTCTGGGATTTTTTTGTGCGTTTGACGCTCTTCAGACTGCAAAAAAATGTGTGAGCAAACATCTAAAAAACTATATATATAAAAATTTTATTTCCCTTAGTATTTCCTTCACTGTTGTTCATTTAATTTAGTATTAGTTCATGTATTGTGAATACTTTATTTTAGTTAACGAAATGTTTTACTAAAATAAACTTGGTGAACAAATTTCCTCGCTACATGCAGTTCACTGAATGTCCACCGGTGTCGCTAAAAACAAGGTTTTCTGAATTCTGCACTTCTACTCCATGAGGACCTGAAGCTTTAAATTAATATCAGAAGCATATGGTGTGTGTGTGTGTGTGTGTGTGTGTATGCGTGTTCTCTAGCATATGGAACTGGTCAACAGCCGCAGCTAAAAACAGCTCCACAGGTGCGCGCGAGGGGTTTTCTGGACGCTCCATCACTACAGGTGTTTGTTTAAGGAAGTTTGAGTGGAGCTGTGCTGAAAATGCCCTTTAATGACGCAGCCAAACGCAAACATGCCGACCGCTCGCCGTATTTTCCCTACCAATTAAAAACATGTAAATCCTTCCCTCTAATTGCTGGGCAAATATTGTTGCGGTATTTTTCTAATAGCTCTTATTCATCATTTGTCAGAAAAAAACTCAATTACGGTATTTGGCCATCGCTGTAATCTTCTTTTATCTGCCAAGTGCTCCTGAATTTCCTTTTCATTATGATCGGATTTTTTTTACCACTTTATTAATCAAGAAAGTGCCGTTTTTTAGTTACCAAAATTTGGAGAGACAGCAAAATCGCAGCACCCGGAGGAAACCCACGCCAACACGGGGAGAACATGCAAACTCCAGACAGAAATGCTAACTGATCAAGCCGGGACTCGAACGAGCGACCTTCTTGCTGTGAAGCAACAGTGCTAACCACTGAGCCACCATAACACTCCTTAAATTAAATTCAGTATGCTCATCAACACGTCTTGGCAATAAACAGTGTGTGTGGGTGTGTTATTTTGCCTGTCATTTCTTTCCTGTGCAGTGTGTTAGTTGATGTTGTTCACCTGGTGTGAGTGTGTATGTGTAAATACCCACTCAGCAGTCAGACCAGCAGTAGTTGGCGTCTGTCAGGTGGTTGGCTTTAAAATCCAGGGGTTTTTGTGCGACTCTGCAGGTCATAAGGGGACAGAAAGTGAGGATTTCCCCTTGTCTAAAGCCAAACCTCTTTCTCTCGCTCTCTCTCTCACACATTTCCACATTTAGGTGCTTTATTGGCATAACAAATAACTGTACATTCGTATTGCCAAAGCAGTGCAGCAGTGCTGCGTACAAACAAGTGCAAAAAGGGCAGTAGTGCAAACAAATGAGTATAAAATATGATGCAGAAATAAAGAAAATACAATAAAAATAGATTGATAAAAAATAAAAATAGATTAATAAAAATAAAAAGATTACTAAAAAATAAAATAGATTGATAAAAAATAAAAATAGATAAATAAAAATAAAAAGATTACTAAAATAGATTGATAAAAAATAAAAATAGATTAATAAAAATAAAAAGATTACTAAAAAATAAAATAGATTGATAAAAAATAAAACTAGATTAATAAAAATAAAAAGATTACTAAAAAATAAAATAGATTGATAAAAAATAAAAATAGATAAATAAAAATAAAAAGATTACTAAAATAGATTGATAAAAAATAAAAATAGATTAATAAAAATAAAAAGATTACTAAAAAATAAAATAGATTGATAAAAAATAAAAATAGATTAATAAAAATAGATGAATAAACATAAAAATAGATTGATAAAAAATAAAAATAGATTAATAAAAAATTTAAATAGCTAAAAAATAAAAATAGATTAATATAAATTAGAAATAGATTAATAAAAAAAGATTAATACAAATAAAATAAAGATTAATAAAAAATAAAAGTATGTGAATAAAAATAAAAATAGATTAGTGGTAATATAATAGGATAACTTTATAAACTTGAGATAACTCTCTCTCTCTCTCTCAGTGTAAGTCGTATCTGTGTGGTCATGTAAACACTGCTACCGTCAGGGTTTGTGGTCTTCAGGCTGGCAGGTACTGGACTGAGAACTGCTGGATGCTTTTAATGTCCTCCAGATGAAAACTGAGTTCTTACCTCATTAAAACTGGACTTATCCCAGAATCCCTTAGTGCAGCTGGAGCAGAGCCACACTTTCACTCCGCAGGTTCAGTGAGCCGCGCAGTCAGACCACTTCTACATGCAGCAATTGATTTTTTCCCCATGTTTTTATTAATGTAAAAAAAAAGAAAAAAAGAAAAATTTTTTTATATATATATATATATACAGTTGAAGACAAACTTATTTGTTGTCCTGTAAAATTTGATTCTCCATTTCATATAACATTTGTTTTTTCAGGAGAAGGTCTTATTTCTTTTAGCTTGGCTGTAATAAAAGCATTTTTTACATTTTTAAATATATATAATACTAGCTGGCGACCTCTGAAATAGAAACTAAGCCGAAGGAAAATGAATGTATTTATATTATGTACTGTCATCGTGGCAAGACAAAAGAAATTATTAATTTTAAAACTATTTAATCCAAATTTAGAATAAAAATAGTGTCATTTACAGCATTTATTTATTTCAGAAAATTCACAAATCTTGTAATTTGTTGCGATTGAAATTCAGGTTTATTCCCTCAAATAATGATTTCTGAACACTTCTGGAATGAAAAACAGTTAAAAGCATTATAACCCTTATTTCCTTTAGTATTTTTTCTTCTGGAGAAAGTCCTATTTGTTTTATTTTGGCTAGAATAAAAACAGTTTTTAATATTTTTAAGGCCATTTTAAGGTCAATATAATTAGCCCCCTTCAGCAATATTAGTTTTGGATAGTTTACAGTAAACCAGTGTTATATAATGACTTGCCTAATTAATATCTACCCTAATTAACCTAGTTGAGTCTTTTTAAGCTGAATACTAGTGTATTGAAGAATATCTAGTCAAATATTATGTGCGGTCATCATGACAAAGAGAAACGAAATCAGCTAGACATTAATTAAAGCTATTATTTTTCCAAAAATCTTCTTTCCGTTAAACAGAACTGGGGGAAAAAGTGTAAAAGAACTCAAATTTGACTAATAATTCTAACTTTAATAATTGATAATTAATCTGCATAACATGTCTGTTTTCTCCTCGTCTCAGCATCTGAGCCCAATCTCAAGGTGCGCTCCAGACTTAAGCAGAAGGTTTCTGAGAGGAGAAGCGGTCCGATCCGCCGCAGAGACGGCAGCGTTCTCGTCACACCGCTCAAAAAGCGAACTCTAGAACTAACAGGTGAGCAAACCACAGAAATATTCAGCTAAATGACAGATCGACAGCCTTTTTACCAAAATCCCTGCTTGTCTTTGCTGCTTTACAAATGACAGAATCTACAACTAATTTGTACTTAGGCACTTAGTATAAGTTCTTTAATTTGGCTCTAAAGGGGATAGTTCACTCCAAAATGACATTACTCTTCCTCCACTTGTCACAAACCTGTTTGAGTTTCTTTCTTCTGTTGAACACAAAAGAAGAAATTTTGAAGAATGTTAAAAAAACAGTAACCATTGACTTCCATTGTATTTTTTTCCCCAATTTTGGAAGTTATTGGTTAACAGATTTAAAACCCCTTAAGAGTGAGTCCATAGAGAGTACATTTTCATTTTTTGGGCGAACTGTCCCTTTTACTGGAGATATCAGTGCTTGGCTTTGCTGCTTTGTCTGAGTTATAGAATCTACAATTGATTAATCTGTATTTGTTTTGTGCATGGTCACTTAATAGAAGTTCGTCAATTTGGCTTTAAAAGTTTTAGTTCACGGCTCAAATGTAATTTCTGTCATCATTTACTCTTCCTTTACTTGTCACAAACCTGTTTGAGTTTCTTCCTTCTCCCTTAAACACAAAAGAAGATATTTTAAAGAATGCTAAAACAACAGTAACCATTGACTTCCACTGTATTTTGTTCTCATTATGGAAGTCGATGGTTATCAGTTTCAAAAAATGTTATTTTGTGTTTAACAGAAACTCAAAGATTTATAACCACTTAAGAGTGCGAGTAAAATTTCATTTTCAGGTGAACTGTTCCTTTAACTAGAGATATGTAACCTCAGCAATTAAACAAATCATTTCACAGGCACTTTTTTTTTATAAATATCACTGCTTATCTTTGCTGATTTGAGTTTTAGAACTTATAATTCAGTATTTTGTACTTGTTTTACTTAGTCACTTAGTATAAGTTCTTAAATTTGGCTCTAAAAGGGGAAGTACACATCCAAAATGTAATTTCTGTCATCATTTACTCTCCCTTCACTTGTAACAAACCTGTTTGAGTTTCTTTCTTCTGTTAAACCCAAAAGAAGATATTTTGAAAAATGCCAAAAAAAAAAACAGTAAACATTGACTTTCATTGTATTTTTTTCCCAACAATGGCAGTCGATGATTATCAGTTTTTAAAATTTTTTATTTTTTTTTTCTTCACTCCCATCAGGTGAAGTTTTTTTTCCCTCTCCGCTGTCGCCACTGCCTCGCATGGTTCAGGATTGGTAGAGCTACGCATCGATGAATTGGCTCTTCAGTGTTTGAACTCTCAGTAATGATTAAATCACACTGAACTGAGCTAAACTGAACTGAACTTAAACACTAAAACCTGAACCACACTGTTACAGTTACTGAACCACACTGTTCCAGTTACTATGACCATTTATGTGAAGCTGCTTTGACACAATCTACATTGTAAAAGCGCTATACAAATAAAGCTGAATTGAATTGAATTGAATTGAATTTTAAAAAATCTCCTTTTGTATTTACAGAAACTCAAAGATTTAAAACCACTTAAGAGTGAGTCCATAGGGAGTAAATTTTTTTGGGTGAACTGTCTCTAACTGCTTGGCTTTGCTGCTTTGACTTATAGAATCTCATTAATTTTCTTGTCGGCTTAGTCCCTTTATTAATCCGGGGACGCCACAGCGGAATGAACCGCCAACTTATCCAGCAAGTTTTTATGCAGCGGATGCCCTTCCAGCCGCAAAACATCCACACACACACTCGTATGCTACAAACAATTTAGCCTACCCTATTCACCTGTACCGCATGTCTTTGGACTGTGGGGGAAACTGGAGCCCCCGGAGGAAACCCACACGAATGCAGGGAGAACATGCAAACTCAGAAATGCCAACTGACTCGAGGTTCGAACCAGCGACCCAGCGACCTTCTTGCTGTGAGGCGACAGCACTACCTACTGCGCCAGATATAGATTCTACAATTGATTAATCTGTATTTGTTTTATACCTAGTCACTCAGTACAAGTTTTTAATTTTGGCTCTAAAAGCACTAGTCAACTCTAAAAATTACATTTCTGTCATCATTTACTCTCCCTTCACGTGTCACAAACCAGTCCCAGTTAATTTCATCTGCTGAACGTGAAAGAAGATAATTTGAATAATGCTGAAAACCAGTAACCACCGACTTCTATAGTATTTATAATTCCTATGAAAGTCAATGTTTAAGAGTTTCAAAAATTCTTCTTTAGAAACTCATAAAGACTTATAACCACTTAAAAGTGAGTACATAGAGAGTAAATTTAATTTCTTTGGGTGAACTGTCCCTTTAACTAGAGATTTGTAGCCTCATTAATTAAACAAAGGGTTTCACAGGCGCTTTTCACTTCTTATCTTTGCTTATTTGAGTTATAGAATATACAATTGATTCATCTGTATTTGTTTTATGCTTCATCACGCAGTACAAGTTCTTAAATTTGGCTCTAAAAGGGATAGTTCATGCCAAAAAATTACATTTGTCATCATTTATTCTCCCTTCACTTGTCACAAACCTGTTTGAGTTTCTTTCTTCTGTTGAACACAAATGAAAATATTTGAAGAATGCTGAAAACATGTAACCATTGACTTCAATTGTATTTCTATTTCCTGTTATGGATGTCGATGGTTATCGGTTTCAAAAATCCTTCTTTTTTCTTTAACAGCAAAAAGAAACTCAAAGATCTATAACCACCTAAAGGTCCCATGAAATTAAAATAAAGTTTGTTAGTTTTAAGGATATCTATAAGCTAGTGTGGTCCAAAACCTCATTTATAACTTGCATTTTGTCACTTCAACATAAATGGATCCACATTTTTATCACGTCACCTCATGTTTTAGTTTCTCACTGAATCTTTTGACCAATCAAACGCTCTCTAGTGTCTGACATGCCCCGCCCCCTTCTTATCATTGGCTGTTCATTTGATGTGATTGATCTCAACCACATATGACACACAAAGCTATTGGCTGTTTTTTTCATAAAGGGGAGGGGTTACTATATGCCCCGCCCTCTATTCATGTATCAGTTGAGATTACGTCATACATCGAATAAAAAATGCGTGTTTCAAAGCACTTTTTTGAGTACATAGTCAGTAAATGTTCCTTTTTTTCGGTTGAATTGTCCTATTTAATCACTTCCATTTTTTTCCACTCTAGATTCCTCAGCCAATGAGAGTCCTGCAGGCTCGGGTCCGAGCTCACCTATTGGCTTGTGCAGCAACGAGAACGGAGTATCATATCGGTCCAGCACAACTCAAATCGAGGTACTCTTCTCAGGATAATTTTGAAAAAAATCATTTGATAGCATCTGACTTAAAGGGATACTTCAAACAAAAGTGAAGATTTTACTACCCATTTACTCGCCCATCTTCATCTGTTGAACACTAAAGAAGATATTTTAAAAAATGTTGGAAACCTGTAACCATTGACTTCAAATGTATGTTTTTCCTACTATGAAAGTCAATGGTTACAGGTTTCCAACATTCCAAAAACTGAATATAGTTTTGAATAGGAAAAAGTGTAACAAGCGCCAATATGGCGAATGAAGCCCCGCCTACTAGTACAGGAGCCAATCATCGATCACTATAGACTGACGGTTCTCCGTCAGGAAAGCTCAGACCAGACATGTGCTTTATGACAGTTTGGTGGTCAACAAGTGCACTGGAATCTCAGTGATTACCTGCGTGTCATAAATTTCTGAATAAGTATATATTTACACATGTACATAAGTATAAATCGACTCAATGATGGGCTAAAAACCTGGAAATCTTTTAGGTGCAGATTTTGTGTGCGCCTAGAAATAATTAACAGTACATATGTATTAGTAAAAACATCTGAATATGATGGACCAGAAGACAAAGCATCAAAACAAGTGGTAAAACTGCATGCGTCTTTCTCAGAACTATCTTTATTTTAGCATCATCTGCTTTAAATGTACTATTGTGTGTGTGTGTGTGTGTGTGTGTGTGTGTGTGTGTGTGTGTGTTTAATAGTGGATTTGTTCTTTCTTCAAAATAAATACCATATGCTTTGAAACGTTATGTTGAATGCACTGACATTCTTCACAAGCTCCTGTAGCAGGTTAGTTTCCTCCAGCACAGATGCAGCTGTGGGCTTTGGTGCATTTGCGTGCGCTTCTGAATCTGCGATTGCATTTTTGGGAACTGAACCATAGAAACCGAAAAGCTGAAACCCCTGTTACCGTTTCATTACTCTTATCAGACGATGAGGGGAAAGAGCCGACCCCTTAAATGTATTGTTCAGAGCCCGTCCCCAGGCGCTCATACCATCAGCCTGACAAACAAACAGCGTTTAAAATCTCATCCGAGCATCAGTGCAGCATGAGTCTGAGGTGTGTGCGTGTGCTGAACTAACTGTGACAGCTCTTTTCCGCTGTGGTTTCTGGCTGCGCTGGCGGTTGGGGAAGGGGTGAGGGGCTTTGGGATGCTGAGGTTTATTTCTCCTGTGAAGTTCTGACCAAGCATTTCCTCATGGGCCGCTGGCCAGCCGACTCTCCTCTCCTCCTGTAGGCACACAGCCCACTGAGCTCATCCGCACATCAGAGACGGCTAACTGTTCATCAGTGTGATACACACACAACCAGAGAACATTTACAACACCACAGACAACAGCATAGCAACAGAGGAAAAACAATCACTGCATCTTAGCAACAATAAAGAACACTATCGCAAAAACCTAGCAACCATCCTGAGGTGCATGACAACACAGTAAAAACAATCAGAATAACTTAGCAACCGCATAGAACACTATAGCAACAATTACAGAACATCCATTACACCCTTAGCAACCATTCAAAGCTCCATGGCAACACACTTAAACAATTCGCAACATCTTAGCAACCACATAAAGCACTATAGCGACAACCTAGCAACTTTTAAAAAACATACAGAACACCCTAGAAACTATCCAGAGCTGCATGGCAACACAGTAAAAACTATCACAATAACTTAGCAACCACATAGAACGCTATTGCAACAACCTAGCAACCCTTAGAGAACATATTCAGAATACCTTAGCAACCATCCAGAGCTGCATGGCAACACAGTAGAACAAGCAGAATAACTTAGCAACCACATAGAACAACCCATAAATAACATTCAGAATACCTTAGCAACCATCCAGAGCTGCATGGCAACACAGTAAAACAGGCAAAATAGCTTAGCAACCACCTACAACAACCCATAAAGAATATTCAGAATACCTTAGCAATTATCCAGAGCTGCATGGCAACACAGTAAAACAGGCAAAATAACTTAGCAACCACCTAGAACAACCCATAAAGAACATTCAGGATACCTTAGCAACCATCCAGAGCTGCATGGCAATACAATAAAACAAACACAATAACAGCATCCACACAGAAGATTATCGCACCAACCTAGCAACCTTTAGAGAACATTATGAAACACATTGGCAACCATCCAGAGCTGCATAGCAACACAGTAAAAACAATCACAATAACTTAGCAACCAAATAGAATGCTATCGTTACAACCTAGCAACCCCTAGAGAAAGTTATGAAACACCTTAGCAACCATCCAAAGCTGCATGGCAACAGTCAAACAATTAAAATAAATTAGCAACCACATTAAATGCTATGGCAACAACCTAGCAACCTCTAGAGAACATTCAGAACACCTTAGTAACCAACCAAAGCTGCATGACAACACAGTAAAACAATCAAAATAATTCAGCAACCACTTGGAAAACTATCACAACAACCTAGCAACCCCAAGAGAACTCCCAGAACACCTTAGCAACCATCTAAAGCTGCATGTCAACACAGTAAAGCAATTAAAATAAATTAGCAACCACATAGAACGCTATCACAACAGCCTAGCAACCCCCAGAGAACACTCAGAACACCTTAGCAACCATCTAGAGCTGCATGGCAACACGGTAAAAACAATCACAATAACTTGGCAACCACACAGAACAGGATCGCAACAACCTAGCACCCCCAAAAGATCATTCAGAACACCTTAGCAACCATCCAAAGCTGCATGACAACACAGTAAAACAATCACAATAACTTAGCAACCACATAGAACACTATCGCAACAACCTAGCAACCCCTAGAGAACATTCTGAAACACCTTTGCAACCATTCAAAGCAGCATGGCAACATAGTAAAATAATCAAATGAACAATCACTATAACTTAGCAATAGCAACCACATTGAATACTATCGCAACAACTTAGCAACCCCTAGAGAACATTCTCATTCAGATGTACTTAAAGCACCGATGAGCACACACTCATCCTGCAGTACTGTTAATGTGGCTCTGCATGATGTAAGAGCTGATGTAAGATGTTCTGTCTGTCTCTCCTCCAGCGCTGTCTGTCTCAAGGAGGCGTCCTGCCGACAGATGGATCCCTGTCTCTGTTGAATCTCTACACATCTCCATCTCTCCCCAACCTCACGCTGGCTCTGCACCCGGCTCACACCCACATCTGCGTAAGTCCCTGTCCATCATAGACATGTGTGACGAATCTCTTTAAACTCAGTCTTGGTTCGATTTATTTTATTTTAACGTGGTTCTGCACCACATTGTAAGTACTGGGAGATTTCATTTTTTATAGATTGCATTATTTTTTGGGGCTTTATGAGAGTGGGCGGAGTTAAACATCGATTTTGGCACATTTTTCTCTCTGCAACTCTCTGATTGGTGTACATTTCTGTAGAGTTTAATGGAGTTTTACTGCATAAGTTATTAGGGGTGGGGTGAAAATATTTAAACAATAGTATTGCCATTTTGTTTCCTCACAAATCATAAAAAGAGTAGAAACATAGAAAGTGATAGCCATAAAGTTGACAGAAATGAAAACAGCTGATGGAGTATATACTAACCTGCGCATTATTCTGACACAAGATGGCGCCAAACAGGAAAAAAACACAAAGCTGACAGAATGAAAACAGCTGATGGAGTATACACTAATCTGCACATTATTCAGACACTAGATTATGCCAAACAGTCAAAAACAAAAAGACATGTGAATGAAGCAAGTTTGACTTCGAATGAAGCAAATTTGACGTGCAAATGAAGCGAATTTACTGGGCAAATGAATCGAATTTGACACGTGAATGAATGGAATTTGACGCACGAATGAATGAAATTTGATGCGCGAACTAAGCAAATGTGACGCGCGAATGAAGCAAATTTGACGTGCAAATGAAGCAAATTTACTAGGCGAATGAATCGAATTTGACACGCGAATGAATGAAGTTTGACGCACGAATCAATGGAATTTGATGCGTGAATGAATGAAATTTGATGCGCGAATGAAGCGAATGTGACACGCGAATGAAGCAAATTTGACGTGCAAATGAAACGAACTTGATAAGCGAATTTGACACATGAATGAAGCGAATTTGACGTGCGAATGAAGCGAATGTGACGCGCAAATAAAGCGAATTTGATGTGCGAATGAAGAAAATTTGATGCGCGAATAAAACTAACTTGATAAGCGAATTTAACACATAAATGAAGCAAATGTGACATGCAAATGAAGCGAATGTGACGCGCAAATGAAGCGAATTTGATGAGCGAATGAAGCAAATTTGACGCGCAAATGAAACTAACTTGCCGCACGAATGAAATGAATTTGGCGCGCAAATTAAACAAACTTGACGTGCGAATGAAGCAAATTTGACGTGCGAACAAAACAAACAAATGAAGCAAAATTGAAATGCGAATGTAGCTAACTTGACGCACGAATTTGATGTGCAAATGAAGCGAATTTGAAATGTGAATGAAGCTAACTTGACACGCGAATTTGACGCGCAAATGAAGCGAATTTGATGTGCGAATGAAACGGACTTGACATGCGAATGAAGCAAATTTGACGTTCAAATTAATCGAATTTGACGTGCGAATGAAGTGAATGACACATGAAAAGCGAACTTGACATGCGAATAAAGCGAATTTGACGTGCAAATGAAGCAAATTTGATGTGCGAATAAAGTGAATTTTTATGTGTGAATGAAGTGAATTTGATGTGCGAATAAAGCAAATTTGACGTTCAAATTGATCGAATTTGACATGCGAATGAAGTGAATGACACATGAAAAGCGAATTTGACGTGCGAATAAAGCGAATTTGACGTGCGAATGAAGTGAATGACACATGAAAAGCGAATTTGACGTGCGAATAAAGCGAATTTGACGTGCGAATGAAGCGAATTTGTTGTGTGATTGAAGCGAATTTGATGCGCAAATGAAGCAAATTTGACATGCAGACAAAACTAATTTGCCGTGTGAAAAAATCAACTTTGACTCAAAATGTTCACACATCTAGTTACGTGCGAATAGTGTGTGCCTCGTCTGACATGAACAGTTCCTTAAATAATAAGCACTTGTGTTTTGTCTCTTCTTGTTGAATCACTGAATGTTTCCTCAACTGTGAGTCACCTTGGCCAAACTATATGTCAAACATTGTTCACATTCACCAGGATACAAAAAAATACCAATTCTCAAACAATTTGCACATTAATTTGATCGCTTTTTAAAATGAGTTGCCAGATCTGCAGAACCATCTTAAAACAAGCACATGCATAAATGAGACAAATCTCCCGAGCTTTTCCTCTGGGATTAAATGTGAAAGCAGCGTCGCCAGCTCTTGTTCTGCTGCGCAACAGATATGAATAGATGTCGCAGAAAAAAGCAAGGGGCTGCGAAACTGTATTTTTAGGAGACGGTGAGACGCGGAGTCGCATCTATTTGCAGGAGAAAGCACAAAATACTGTATGAGGAATGCACTGGAGAGCGATCCTCTTTATAGATCAGCTGTGTGTTTTTACAGAGACGTCTGTTGTTTGCAGAAGGTTTAGGAGCAGATCTCATTCAGTGCTTTCACTGAGTGCTTGTGCTGGATTAATATACAGCCCTCGGGCTCGTGACCTCTGACCCCCCGCCCTTGGGTAAATACGGCGCACGGTTTCAGGTTTCAGGGAGCGAGTTAAGCATCATCGTCCATCACGGGCTGTTACACAAACTTCAAGAAATTGTGTTGGGAAAGCGGCGTAACATGCCAGCAAATCAAAACACGGATCACTTTTACCATGCAGACGAGGACACTTTCAACACTTTGGCATTTTAAAATAGCCGAATGAGTCACTAGGGAGCTCTAAACGTGGAGCGGTAATTACGTGCACCTTATAGGCGACGCCAAACACAAACGCTGACTGGATGCGTTTTAAAAGGAGCGCAGATATTAATATTTCATATGCAGGAGGCGTTATGTAAGCCACCACTTTTTTGATTCTAAAAGTAGGAAAATATGTCATGTATTAAAGCATATGTCATCGTTGGCTTAGCACGTCGTCACTTCATGTTCAGTCATGTTATTGTTTTGACTTTTTAATGTAAGACTTGCCTTATTGATTTACTTAAAGTTGCCATGAAGTCTTTTTCTACTTCACTGAAAACCATAATGTTGTCTTAACTTAAACAATTAAGTAAAGTTGACTGAACATAACTTAAAATTTTGCATTTTGGTGGTATCACTTAAAATATGAGTTAATTTAACTTATGTACCATGAAAATGCAAAAACTTAAGATTTCAAGTGTAGTGAGCTCAAAATCATAATTAATCCTTTGGAAAAAAAATAGGTCATTTTCACAAATGTAGTCTTGACTGTTAAATTCTAATATGTGCAACCTTTTTTGTACAATATCTTTTTTTAAATCAGAAAACATGTCTTCAGATATATTTATTTATCATAATGTGAATAATTGGCTACTTATTTTTTTATTTAAAATTTATTTTAAAATATTTTATAGTGTATTATTACACACACACACACATACATACATATATATATATATATATATATATATATATATATATATATATATACACACACACATATATATATATATATATATATATATATATATATATATATATATATATATATATATATATACATACACATATATATATATATATATATATATGTATATATATATACACACACACACACACACATATATATATATATATATATATATATATATATATATATATATATATATATATATACATACACATATATATATATATATATATATATATATATACATACATATATATATATATACATATATATATATACACACACACACACACACACACACACACACATATATATATATATATATATATATATATATATATATATATATATATATATATATATAAATATATATATATATATAGTACTGTTTTAATGGAACTACAGGGCACTAGATGGCGCTGATCAGACACCTGGAATGTATAATAGGTGAGTGGGTGAATGAAGAAGAGATTCAGTTGTGGTAGAGGGAAGTATGGTTCCTTGGAGCTACTGCAAACTGTTTGTATTGTGAAGTCCTAGTTGGTAAACCTTGCCTTTAAGATCAGCCTTTAAGGGCTTCCTTATTCAGTTTGGCAAACTTAGCACTAAGTTTGGTGCACTGAACAATTCAAGTACTTAAGTACAAAGTTTGGTGAACTGAATAATTCAAGTATAATCTACAAAACCAGCAAGTTAAATAAACTCATACATGCAAGTTTTGGGGAGACTCCATTACTCAATTAAATTGAGGCAACGAGTTTACTCAATTAATTTAGCTCAGTCAACTTATTAGGGTTTTCAGTGTAGTCTTATTTTTATATTTATGTAGTAGATCTTGTTATAAAGTCTGTATTTTTGTAGCACGGTGACTCAGTGGTTAGCATTGATTTGAGTCCTGGCTGGGCCATATGGCGTTTCTGTGTGGAGTTTGCATGTTCTCCCCATGTAGACGTGGGTTTCCTCCGGGTGCTTCGGTTTCACCCTTAGTCCAAACACATGCGCTATAGGCAAGAGCGGACTGGGATAAAAATTCAGCCCTGTAGCCACACCAGCCCACACTGACACAGCCCCACCCATGGACACACACATTCAACCACTTATATTGGTGTGCAGATGGTGAAATAATATAGGCAGTACTAGAGCTGCACAATTAATCGTAAAAAGATCGCGATCTCGATTCATCTCAAGTCACCAAACTTCAGTTTCAGTTTCAACTTCGGTTTCAGATCTCTCCCAAAGCATAAAAATTGCTCTGCATTATAGACCTCTTAAACATAAGTCTCTTTTACTAGTCGTCTCGCTCTCAGGAAGTTCACCTTGGCCTTAGCTGTGGGGGAGTTTGAGATCGCCCTGAGCCCCACAAAGGGAGGGAGCCCTTGACTCGAGAAATGCCTTGAGCTCAGGGCTCTCTCCCGGGACAGCATGCCAAATGAGCTTTCGTAAGTCATGAGCTAAGTGTGAACTCTTGAAACAAACATTTATCATTACCTGCCACCAGTGGTGTAAAGTACACAAGTAAATAAACATTGTTACTTAAAGGGCCATGAAGCCCCCTCGTTTCAGCAGGGTGTTTTCACACCTCTACTTTGGAAAAAGTCAGAAAAGTGGGCGTGTCCAGCTCTGTTTAGGGGGGAGTGTCGGAGGAAGAAAAGAGGCATGGTGTGGGAGTGTCTATTTGGGCGCGCTGAATTTCAGAGTCAAAACACACACACACACACAGCGGACAATGTGACTGTGTTTACATGGACATCTGTAGTCGAATTATTTGCCAAATTATTAAATGCTGGACTTTAACTGTAGTTTGGCTCTTTCATTCAGGGAATTCATTCATGTCCCTCCCGACAAACGTGATATTTGATTCGAGGAACTGCTCTAAGCGTGTATTTTTCATGCAATGTTTGATACCGCACGGCGAATGAGAGAAAAAAAACTCAGCATTTCCTGGAAACTTAGATGCACACGGCAGGTAGCGTCAGAAAGCCATGTGTGTTATTCCGGTCACAAAATCCTACACGAGGTTATAGTTTGGTTGTAACTGTTAGTGCTAACTTGTTTACACTCGGTGCAATAGTTTGTTTGATACGAATAAAATACGAACTGAATAAACAAAGAGCACTGGTCGCTCACTTACCAAATCTGTAGAGACAGGACAATCACCAGCAACTAGAGCCGCATCTTTATTTAGAGGAGACTACAAGCAAACCGGATCTCAGCGTTTGCAGATGAGAACAGCTCTCAGGTAAACAATAGCCCTTCTTAGACACGTAAGTTATTGTTGTCGCGCGTCGCGTACACTGTTAATCCACACGTGACTCCAGCTGAGCTCTCACAGAGAGAAAATGAAAACAAAACTTCACTGCAGCAAACTATAAAAGCAACACTTCACGCTTGTTTTGCCAACACAACGTGGCGTCTCTGCCGTCTACACTCTGACAGTAATGAATATTAATGAAGTTGCACAATAGAGCGCGCTGATTGGTTTGAACCAAGCCTTACTCATGCATTAATGCAGCACACTGTAAGACGTAATAAGACACACTCTGGCACAGACGTCCAGTCTGCACGCTGGAATACACGCTATTATCTCATGACCGTGACGCAGCTTCAAAAATTCGTTTCAAACAGGAAGTACGAATTTGCTTGAAATAACGCAAAAACAACCAATTTACACTTTTTAGTGAAATATAGGTGTCTTAATAGTGTTTTTAGCAGTGTGGGACACATATACCACTGTCAACAGCTCAACACATGTGTTTTGGTGTTTCGTGACCCTTTAAGTATTTTTTTTAGCTACTTTGTACTTGTACTGAGTATTTAAAATATAAGCAACGTTTACTCTCTACTTGACTACTTTTTTGATTGAGTTTATGTACTCTTTACCTGGACAGAAGCTTTGACACAATCTCAATTGTAAAAGCGTTATAGAAATAAAGATTGAATTGATGAGGTGTGCATCGCTGTGTTTGTTACTGTGAAGTTGTATACATCGAGTCCTGACATGGTATTAATAGCGTTTGCCTGTTGTGTGCTCTGCCAGACGGGGACGGCGCTGAAGGATGGCAGTGTTGAAGGTCTGTCTGCCGCCGCTGCGTCTCCAGTCTCGATGGAGTCTAAAGTGAGCAACGGACAGCAAGCGCTCCTGCAACACCTGCTGCTGAAGGAGCAGAGACAGCAGAGGATCATCTCACCTGGTAAATACTGTACATGGCACCAGACTTAGACCAGGGCTCCGTACTTCATACGAGGATTACTCCGTTAACTAGACTTGATTATTGATGATTAGACACACTCCAGGATAGTTTCATCTTCAAAACTCATCCAATTGGTTTAGCAACAGGTCTGGTAGCTCAAACTTTTGCGGTGGCAGCTTATTAAAAAATGTGATGGTAATGGAAGTCAATGGGGCAAAAACAGGCCCCAACATAACCAAAGGGTGGTCAATTTGAACAATACACAAGAGTTAGGTAACTAATATCTCATCTCTCTCTCTCTCTCTCTCTTTCTCTGTGTATGTAGTGACAGGTAGTGTTCCTGTTCTGTCCTCCTCTCCTATGCTGCTGAAGGATCGTGTATTATCCAGCTCTCGCTCCAGGCTCCCGCGGCATCGGCCTCTGAACCGCACACAGTCGGCCCCGCTGCCACAGAGCACACTGGCACAGCTGGTCCTGCAGCAGCAACACCACAACTTCATGGAGAAGCATAAACACTACCAACAGCACGTACACATGGGCCAGGTAAACACAATTCAATTCATCTTTAATTCTACAGCACTTTTACAGTGTAGATTGTTATTTCACAGTCAAAATCGCATCAAAACACAACAGAAGGCTTTAGAGGAGACGTGGAAGAAGCTAGTGCTACACACAGGAGCAGTTTGAGGACAAAAACCTGACGAATGCCTGAAATATCATTCTTAAACAATGGCTTTAGTTATTTAATCCTAATATGAGTGGAATATTGCATTCCTGGCTGTGGAATTATTAAAAAAAAAAAATAAAAAAAAAATGCATCGCCATCATCTTGGGTGTGCATTATGCGTCTAATTATTCCTTACATATTCTACTTTCATAAAATATACCTGAATTTAGTGATGTGGAAAAACTGATGCCTAAATTAATACCTCAATTAGGAGCATTCATTTTGTTAAAACTGTTAAAATAAGAGTGCGTGTGTGTTTGTGTGTGTGTGTGTGTTTGTTCTTTAAAAGCATTTTTAAAGGCTCTTGTCTCTTAAATGATGTGTAAATGGATCTGACTGATGCCTCGCTGAGACAGGAAGTGAGTTAATAGATGGACAGGAAGTGAGTAAATCCCAGCAGGATTTTTTTTTTTACTGCAGCTGCTTTTAACTTCTTTAATGTTTAAAGTTGCATTTAAATATCCCAATTTTATTTCTTTTCTAACATTTTTACTTTAATGTATTTGATTTGATTTGTTATTAGTTTTATTAGTTGGGTTTATTAGTTTTTAGTTATTTACTTGCTTTGTTTTGGCTATTGTTTTAACTTTTCAATTGTTTTCATTTTTGTTTTAAGCACATCAAGTTAAAGGATAACTTTGCCCTGAGAATAAGCTGACAAAAAAAGATTTAGCCAATTTTATTTAAAGTTACAAAAATCTATTTTTATTTTGTTTAATTTTATTTAGTACTAAATTATTTTGGTTTATTCATTTCAATTTTCTTTATGCTTAATTTAGATAATAATTAATTAATAAATTAATTTAAATATTTGGATAAAAAAAATTAATTATACAACCAAAACATGTTTTGAAAAAAAAAAAATCACAATATAAATAATTGCACTTTATTAGATACCTACTATTATTAGATATTTTTTTAAATTATTATTCTATTGTTTAGATTATTATTATTATTGTTATTATTATTATTATTATCACTACTTTTTTTAGATTTTATATTATTATTATTATTATTTCGATTTTTTACATTATTTATTATTACTATTTTTCAATTTTTTATTTTATTATTATTATTAGATCTTACTATATTATTATTATTTTAGATTTTATTATATAATAATAATTATTATTATTTATTATTATCCAAAATTCAATCATGTGATTTTATTTCAAGTTACAAATTTTTTTTTTAAATTTTGTTTAATTTTATTTTGTATTAAATTATTTTTGTTTTATTTATTTCAATAATTTTCTTTATTCTCAATTTTAATTTAAGTTAAACATATTTAAATATTTAATAATACAATCAAAACTCATATTTGAAGAAAAAAAACAATATAAACAATGCATTTAAATGCAAACAACATTTTTAGCAATTACATTAATTTGCACTTTATTTATTTTATTTGTTTAAATTGATTCAATTGTGGAAAATTGTTTTCATGAGCCAATCTAGTAATCTTAGTCAGTTTTATGACATGCTTGATTTTTCATCCAATGTCTTATACACACAGTGCTTTATTGTTATCCTAATAAAAATTCTATTCCTTTTCCATTCAGTATTACTCCCTCTCACTCTATGTGGAGAAATATAATAACAATGAAAAAAGTCAAATAAAAGAGTAGGAACTCACTAAACATCACAATTAAAACTTAAATAAATGTAACAAATAAGAACGGGAATATTTCCAACTAAATCTCTCTCAATTTTTGATTCATATGACTTTATTGGCATAATAAACATGGGTATATACTGCCATAGTGTACATAGCAGAAAAAGACAACATAAATAATAATAATAATAAAGATTGGGACGATAATAATAACAACAATAACATAAAAAGGAATGGAAAGAAAAATATACAATACTCTCTCTCTCTCTCTGTCTTTAATCCTGACTTCATCATTTCTTCACCCTCTTTCATTTCCTGAAAGTCTAAGAGAGGATTTTTTGCGCGCACACACACACACACACACACACACACACACACACACACACACACACACACACACACACACACACACACACACACACACACACACACACACACACACACACACACACACACACACACACACACACACTTTATTTCACACAAAACTTTTTTACGGCTGAATATTTTTGGAGGGTGGGATTATTTTACTCTTTTACAGGAGGACTGAAGCCAGATGAGTGGCGTTTTCAGAGTTTACGAGCGAGCTTTAACTAGAAGATACCAAAAAAGAAAGAAAGGTCCTGTTAATGTGTCGCTTCTCATTAATTGTGACACATAACTGACCTCAGAGCAGTCGATGCTGCAATTACAATACAGCACAGTAGGGAAGGCCACAGTTTTCATGTGTTTAAAGACGTTTTTTCTTCTTATAAATTATGACACATGACTGGAATTACAATACAGAGCTACACCTGTCACAATAATCAACATTTCGACTCATCTTACAAAACCTTGAGATCACCTTAATAGTTTTTGCCATTGCAATTTCCATTCATTCATTTTTCTTTGGCTTAGTTCCTTATTTGTCAAGGGTCCCCACAGCGGAATGAACTGCCAACTATGTTTTACGCAGCAGCTGCCCTTCCAGCCACAACCCAGTAATAGGAAACGGCTATGCACACTTATTCACAGACACATGCAACATGCAAACTCCACACAGAAATGCCAACTTTTTTTTTAAATTTATATATGCATTTACATTTATAATTTTATATCAGAATATAATTATATAAAAAAAACAGATTTTATAAGTTTTCAGATTTTAATTCCTCAAATAGTTTTAGATTTTATATTATTATTATTGTTGTTGTTTACATTTTATTATATTATTATTTATTATTATTATTATGTTAAGATTTTATTATACAACTATTGTTTAGATTATTATATTTTTATTATGTTAATTTTATTATATTATTATGTTTACATTTTATTATATTATTTATTATGTTAATTTTATTATATTATTATTATTATTATTATTATGTTTAGATTTCATTATATTATTTATTATTACTATTTTAAGATTTTATTATATTATAATTTATTATTATTATTAGACTTTATTATATCATTATTTATTACTATTATTATGGGACTTTATTATTATTATTATTATTATTATTATTATTATTATTGTGTTTAGATTTCATTATATTAAATTATTATTACTATTTTTAGATTTTATTATATTATTAGATCTTATATTCGTATTCTTATTATTATTTTATATTTTATATTATTATTATTGTTTAGATTTTATTATATTATATTATTTTATTATTATTATGTTTAGATTTTATTATACTATTTATTATTACCATTTTAGATTTTATTATATTAATATTTATTATTATTAGATTTTAATATAATATTTATTATTATTTTTAGATTCTATACTATTATTATTATTATTATTTTTAGATTATTATTAGATTGTTTATTATTATTATTATTATTGTTTAGATTTTATTATATTACTATTATTATTAGATCTTATATTATTATTTTAGAGTTTATATTATTATTATTATTATTATTATTATTATTTTTATTACATACATTTTTTGTTAAAACAATTTATCATTTTTAGATATTATTTTTAGATTTTATTTATCATTTTAGATGTGCGGCAAGTGTTATGTTGTGATAATCTGAAAAAAAGGCCTGCAAAACAGTGCATTAAGTCTTGAGTGAAGTGCTCAGCTCATGAAACTGTGCGTGTTGTACTGTTACTGAATCAGCTGCTATGAGACAATATGAAACCATTAACTCTATGTTCTGTGTTTGTGTGTGTGTGTGTGTGTTTGAGTAGGTTGTGTGCGAGTCACAGGAGCAGCAGCAGGAGGATCTGGCAGCGCCCCCTGCTGGAGTGATCCGCAGCAGACACACCGCTGTCATCCACATGAAGACTGAACCAGCAGAAGAAAACAGCCAATCAGGAGCTGAGGACACAGGTGAACAGCAGGTCTCAGATCAGATCCAGAGACGCCACAGCGAGTGCAGTCTGGAGGACATGACCGAAACCGATGTGTGAAGGAGAGAGATGAAGGAAAGAGGGAAGAAGGGCTGAATCTCGTTCAAAACTTGTCAAATAATGTGCCCAGGTCATATTTCACTTTATTAAGCCACTAGTTAATATTGAGAATTGGTAATATTATGGTGGCACGGTGGCTCAGTGGTTAGCACTGTCGCCTCGCAGCAATAAAAACACTGGCTCGAGCCCCGGCTGGGCCATTTGGCATTTCTGTATGGAGTTTGCATGTTCTCCCAGTGTTGGTGTGGGTTTCTCTCTGGGTGCTCTGGTTTTCCCAGCAAGTCCAGAAGATTTAATGTTATTTTGGTTACTTAAATATCTTAAAAATATGTTATTATCATTATTAATAACAATAAACCAAAACAAAAGCCCAAACATTTAAAAGAGCTTGGATTTAATTTGACCTGAGCATGACCTGGACAGTTTTAATTCGAGGTTCGGCCGCAGAAACAGTTTCAGCAAGTGTCTAGAAAGAGAAGTGAAGTGTTAACGCTGAAGTGAAGAGAAAGAGTGTGTGTGTGTGTGAAGCTAAAGAAAGAAAAGCAATGACCACAGAGCTTCATTTGAGTCTCATGTTAAAGCAACAGCAGCTCGACTGATCTGAGAACAGGAAATGAGGCTGAGAGCTTTTCTGCTGCTGTTTTAACGTCAGTGTGAAGGCAAAATCAGTGTGTTTGATGTCTTGATGATGTCTGTGACTGTGATATAAACACATTATACTGTTTTCTGAGAGCAAATGAAATGCACTTACATGACATTAATTGTGCTTTTCGTTAATTGTGATGAAAACTGCTACTGGTTGGAGAAAATGTCACATTACGTTGAAGAAATGATGCTATTTATAACCAAAAATGTAAGAATTTACACCCTGCTGTCATCCAGAGACCAGATTCATGAAGAAATTTTTAAGAAAAAAAATAGATTTCTTAAGATACGTTCATGAGAATGCTCTTAAAGTACAATTCTTTCTATAATTAAGGTTACAAAAAAAAAAAGCAAAAAATCATTATAATAAATTATGTATGTATGTATGAATGTATGTGTATATATATATATATATATATATATATATATATATATATATATATATATATATATATATATATATATATAAATATATATATATATATATAAAATATATATATATATATATATATATATATATATATATATATATATATATATATATATATATATATATATATATATATATATATATATATATATATATATATATATATATATATATATACACACAAATATATATATACACAAATATATATATATATATATATATATATATATATATATATATATATATATATATATATATATAAATACACATGTATAAATATATATATAAAATTGACACGTTTTTATATAGCGCTCTTGTATTTGCTGAAAGTTTTGTATTTACAATGAGCAAGGTTTGTATTTTATTTCATTTCTTTCATTTTCAGCTTTTCGAATTTGCATTTATTTTTTTATTTTTATGTTTTTATTGTTTTTATTTTGGTTAATTTTAATAATTCTGACATTTTATGAACATTTATCAAAATGTCTTTGTACTTCTTTCAGTATTAAGTATTTTCGTGGAAGTTTCATTAAATGAAAGTCAGATATTTTGCGTTGCTAAACAGCTGAAATAAAATTAAATGCTTATATTATTTCAGTTAACGTTTATTTTATGATGTAACCAGTTTTTTTTCAGTTTGAGTTAACTATTTGTGTTGTTGCAATATATAATATTCAAAACTACCCAATAAATTGATTAAACGTCTTATTATTAGGACGTTTCCTAACTGTATTGTAAGTATTTTTTAGGAACGTCATTTTTAAGAACTCTAATTCTTCTGAAGTTGCATTTTTGCTAAATGAACATTCACAAAAATGAACATTCTTGTGAAAATTCTTAAGAAATTATTTTTAAATATTTAAAATAGCTGTAAATTTACCCCTTCACTTCAAAAAGTGAGTAAATTATATAATGCAGAAAAACAGTTTGCCTTAAAACTTAAAGGTGCAGTCTGTTGTCAGTAAGACTGTAAATTTACAAACACAAGGGAAATACAGAATTACAATTGTGCTGTATTTTTACATTACAGTTGTAATTATTGATGTACAGTGAGCTTGGAAATTTACAGTCTTACTGGCAACCAAATTATCAGTGAGTTACTGTAAATTTTACAGTAAATTGTTATTATAAATTTACTGTGCACTTGTAAATTTACAGTATTATCGGCAACCATATTTGCAGTAAGTAACTGTAGATTTTACAGTAAATTCTCATTACTAATTTTCAGTGCTTGTGAATTATGTCTTACTGGCAACTGAAATTTCTAGTAAGTTACTGTAAATTTTACAAATTGTAATTGTAATTTACTGTGTTTTTGTTAATTTACAATCTTACTGAGATCTAAAATTTCCAGTGAGTTACTGTAAATTTTACAGTAAATTGTGAATTTACAAGCGAACTGTGCATTAATAATTGCAATTTACTGTATAATTTACAGTAACTTACTGGATATATATTGGTTGCCAGTAAGACTGTAAATTTACAAGCCTATTGTACATTAATAATTGCAATTTACTGAAAAATTTACAGTAAGTTATTGTAAATTTCAGTTGCCAGTAAGACTGTAAATTTACAAGCACATTGTACAATAATAATTGCAATTTACTGTAAAATTTACAGTAACTTACTGAATATATATTGGTTGCCAGTAAGACTGTAAATTTACAAGCGCACTTTGCATTAATAATTGCAATTTACTGTAAAATTTACAGTAACACTAGAAATTCAGTTGCCAGTAAGACTGTAAATTTACAAGCCAGCTGTACATTAATAATAGCAATTTACTGTAAAATTTACTGTAAGTTACTGGATATATATTGGTTGTCAGTAAGACTGTAAATTTACAAGTGCACTGTGCATTTATAATTGGAATTTACTGTAAAATTTACTGTAACTTACTGGATATATATTGGTTGCCATTAAGACTAAATTTACGAGACCATTATACATTAATACTTGAAATTTACTGTAAAATTTACAGTAAGTTACTGGAAATATATTGGTTGTCAGTAAGACTGTAAATTTACAAGAGCACTGTACATTAATAATTGCAATTTACTGTAAAATTCACAGTAACATTACTGGATATATATTGGTTGCCAGTAAGACTGTAAATTTACAAGCGCACTATACATTAATAATTAGTCTTACTGGCAATCAAAATTAACAGTACATCACTGTAGATTTTACAGTAAATTATTAACAGTCCGGTGTTCAAATTCAGTTGACTGGAAATCAGTTAAGAACAAACATATTATTAATTTCACTTGAGTCTAAAAAACAAACAAACTATTTTTTAATTTCTTCATGAATCCGGCCCCAGTTTTTCTGTTTGTTTACATGAATTGATGTGTTTGTGACGTCTTCTGTGATACGATTCACACGATTCAGTGCGTCTTTCAGTGTGTCCTGTCTTGCCAGGTGTTTGACTCTTGTTTGTCACAATGAACACAATGAAATATAATCAATGTGAAGAACCAACTAAAACCTTGGTGTTAATGATGATACGTGATGTCTGTAGTAAAATCACTGACGTTTCATGTTTGAAGACTTCACCGATCCTCTGAGATGTACAAAGTTCAATATGTTTTGGTGATCATGCACTGTGTCAGATGTACAATACAGCACAGACCAATCAATCAGTCATGGATCTTCGGCGTGTGAACGTGAGATACAACAAAAGCCCTGTTTTTACTTCACTGCTCTGTAAATAAAGTTTATTATCCACCGTTACGCTAGATTGAAACAATAACTGCATGGAAAACCTCAGGTCGGAGGGTCATGTTTACGTTGACATTAGAGTTTTCGAATAAAAGTTGTTTCTCAAACTTGCCGATGGTGTTTGTGTTATTGGAGGCTGGATTATGGCAAGCCGTTTGGACTTTTATGCATTCTTGGGATATGAACTCTTTATATTGATAATTAAATTCTTTATATAAATTCTTCACTACTTTGATATCAAAACCATGGCAAAAACACATAAAAAATGCATTGATTTAATGTCAAAATGAATTCAAATTGGCATTTAACATTAACATCAGAAATCCATTACTGGACTACTGTTAATCATTTTTGATGCATTTTTTGACACCAATGTCAAAAAACACCAATGAAAAAAAACACACCAATGTTTAGACGTCAATCTGATGATGCTGTGATGTCAGGTAGTTTGCATACATTGCAGGGATACAAAATCCATGATGTTGTGACATCAAAGTTACATGCATTGGGATACAAAATCCATCATAGTTTTGGTATTTTTTAATGTAAGCTTTCAGATGAATACATTAATTTAAATACTTTTTGCATTGTTTATTTTGGTGGTCAAAAGAGCATCAATGTGTGGATGTCAAGCAGACGTCAAGGTTTTGACATCAAATCGATTAGCATTTTTGACAAGTTTTTTTTATGTTTTTTTGACAAGTTTTGATGTATTTTGACGTCTTTTTGATGTATTTTTGACGTATTTTATATTTGATGACATCAAATTGACATCTAACACTGACATCAAAATCGATGACAGGACTGTGGTTTGTGGTTATTTTAGTGGCCAGAAGAGCATCAAGGAGTGGATGTCAAGTAGACGTCAAGGTTTTGATATCAAATCAATTAGCATTAGCATTTTTGACGTGTTATAACATCAAACTGACAAAATTTATTTTTTTTAATTGATGACAGGACTGTCTTGCAATAATTTCTGATGTGTTTTTGACACCATTTTTAGACGTCAATCTGATGATGCTTTGATGTCAGGTAGTTTTCATACATTGCAGGGATACAAAATCCAGTCTAAATGTAAAATTTGAGCTTTCAGATGAATAAAACATTTATTTTATAGTAATTTGTATCGTTATTTTGGTGGTCAGAAGGGCATCAATGTGTGGATGTCAAATAGACGTCAAGTTTATGACATCAAATCGATTTGCATTTTTTATGTCGTTTTAACATCAGGGTAGTCAATTGACATCAAATCGATTGAGATGTCTTGACATCAAGGTTACATGCATTAAAGAGATACAAAATCCATCATAGTTTTGGTATTTTTTAATGTAAGCTTTCAGATGAATACATTTATTTAAATACTTTTTGCATTGTTTATTTTGGTGGTCAAAAGAGCATCAATTTGTGGATGTCTAGCAGACGTCAAGGTTTTGACATATAATCGATTAGCATTTTTGACAAGTTTTTGATGTATTTTTGATGCGTTTTTAATTACATCAAATTGACATCTAACACTGACATCAAAATCAATGATAAAACAGTCTTGCAATCATTTGTGGTTATTTTGGTGGTCAGAAGAGCATCAATGTGTGGATGTCAAATAGACGTCAAAGTTTTAATATCAAATCAATTAGCATTAGCATTTTTGACATGTTTTTTATGACATCAAACTGACATAAAAAAAAAAATAATCGATGACAGGGCTGTCTTGCAATAATTTATTATGTGTTTTGACACCATTTTTAGACGTCAATTTGATGATGCTTTGATGTCAGGTAGTTTGCATACATTGCAGGGATACAAAATCCAGTCTAAATTTGGAATTTGAGCTTTCAGATGAATAAAACATTTATGATTATGGTTTTGATATCAAATCGATTAGCATTTTTGGCGTGTTTTAGATGACATCAAATTGACATCTAACATTGACATCAAAAATCGATGACAGGACTGTCTTGCAATTCTTTTTGGTGCATTTTCTGATGCCCGTTTTACATGTTTTGACATCAAGGCAGTTGACATACATTGCAAGGATACAAAATCCAGTGTAAATTTAAAATATGAATAAAACTTTTCTTATTTTATAATACTTTTTGTGTGGTTATTTTATTGGTCAGAAGAGCATCAATGTGTGGATGTCAAATAGACGTCAAGTTGATGACAACAAATCGATTCGCATTTTTGACAAGTTTTTGATGTATTTTTGACAATTTTTTATGACATCAAACTGACATCAGAAATCGATGACAATCGATGATCTTGCAATCAGTTTTAGATGTTTTGACATCAAGAAGGTAGCTGACACATAAGATGTATACAAAATGTGAAATTTGAGCTTTCAGATGAATAAAACATTTCTTATTTTATAATACTTATTTTGTCATTTATTTTGGTGGTCAAAAAGGGCATCAATGTGTGGATGTCAAATAGACGTCAAGATTTTGACATCAAATCTGTTAGCATTTTTAACCTGTTTTTTAAATTACATTAAACTGACATAAAACATTGACTTCAAAATTGAGTGTTTATGATGTTATTTTGAAATAACAAATGTCAACAATTAAATTGCTACTAGTGAAAACTTTAATTTTTGATAATAATAATCCAAATGTCATTAGTGACAATGTTAATGTCTGATATCATAAATGTAATTGTTAGTAATGTGTAATTTTAGATATCAGCAATTGGGAGAGTAATTTCTGATATCAGAAATCTATCTTCAGATATCAGATATAACAACTGTCACATGTTGAAATACACATGCAGATTTCAAGAATAACATTAACTAATGATATAAATTTCCATTAGATATTGACATTACTAACTAATTATTGATAGTTAATAAAAAACATTTCGTGTACTATCTGAACTAATTTTGTTGTCCTTCTAGCATGTAAACACATATGAATTGTTGCTATCCACAATTCATATCGTGAGAATGAACAAAACTTTAAACGGCTTGCCATGGGCGAGAAGCTTACTGCGTTTTCTCTGGCTTGACCTGCTGTCTTTAGCTGCGCAACCCTGCGTGTTTTTCTCACGTTTCTGGCTGATGTTAAGGGAACGTAACTTTAACCTCCTGTGCTGGCAGATCAGGTTAACCCTTTGAAGTGTGCTTGATCTGCTGGCTACTATCAAGGGAATGTGTCAGACTCAGATATACGAGCATCACAGCAGAGACCTTTGCATTTCTGAAGGTTCAATACACGTTAAGATCTGTTGACGGCAATCGGGGCGGTTTTAAAAAAGAAATTCAGAGTTTTATTCCACAAGGAGGCATTAAACAGTTATTGAAAGTGACAGTAAAGATATTTTACATCATCATAGAATAAAAAAAAAAAATCACAGTTTATACAAAATTAATTTATTCATTGTTTTTTTTGTATCAAATTTTATGTAATTTTAATTATTGATATAGATTGAAAGTGTTTATTTTTAAGTGACAGTAAATACTTTAATAGAATCATAAAAAATTTGTTTATACAAAGTTTTATATTTATTTATTTATTTATTTATTTATTTATTTATAGTTGTTTTTTGTAATTTTATGTAATTTTATTTATTTAATCTGATCAATTAATAAAGACAAAGTCAACTATAAATAAGTATTTTTATTATTCAATTCATTTATTTATTTATTTTTAATTAATTAATTTTATTCTTTTTTATTTCAAGATTGAAAGTTTATAGTCAAAGAAATTGATTTTTTTAATTTATTTTGTTATATTTATTTTTATTATTTAACTTTATTTATTTCAAGATTTAAAGCATTGATAGTCAAAAAAAGTACAATGAGATCAGACTTAAGAACCAGTGAATGGTGAACTGAACACAAACAGTACAGACAGCCTGCGGAGACTAAACCAAACTTGGACAACTGATTAACCTGCAGCACGGATAAAGCGAGGGCTTAAATGAGACGATCTGGCGAAATGGAAGTTTATGTCGCAACAGAAAATATTAATGAAATTTAAATAGTAAGTGAATCATCATTTGGATTGTGAAACTTAATTGAAAGAAACTTTTCAGATGACGGTAATGTTTTAACTGACTGAAATCATGATTGCTGACTACATATTTTTGATAGGTTGAGTCGTAATATGAGAGTATTGTCATTACGTCATTGCCAATTGTGTCATTACATTATAGTGTAAAAGAACCGATGATCTGGTTTTTAAAACAGTTTCATTGAAACAAACTCTCCTAAAGATCTAGTTTGTGGAAAAGATCCGATCTTCCCATCACCAGTAGACAGTTTGTCGTCATAAAGTGCAATTGCACTGCAGGCAGTTCGAATATCATCTTGTACAAAAACTCTAAACATAGAAATAAGGAGCGATCAGAAATGCACATAAGAATATAACAAGACGTCACAAGGACTGAATATGACTGCTTTTATGCATGTGGGGATTGGCTGCATGTGCAGAGTAGTTACAGTTCAGTTCATGTGAATCAGGTGTGGTGCGCAAGGCATTGTGGTACATGTAGTCCTTGTTAGTGGCTGATATGAGGTGTTCTCTAGTGTGTCTGGTGAACCTGACCATTTTCTACACCACAGAAACTACTGACACACTCAAATACAATGAAGTTTGATGACGTTTAATGAAGGCGGCTCATTTATAACCTGAATGCCTAAAGGTGTAGACAGAATTCTGGGACAACACGAGAAATTAAACTCTGTGAAACCTCCATATGAATGTCAAACCTCTTCTGAAGGTGGAGAACTGCGTAATAATTGCGTTTTCAGCCATTTCCTAATCTATATATGACTGATGTTTGCCTTTATTTGAAGAAAACTAAACGTCCCCAGGCTAAAAATACAGCACTGATGTCAAATTGAGGTCTGACCACATGCATTTTCCAGAAAATAAGTGTAGAAGAGCAAACAGGAGGAAACCAGAGGAAAGAGTGGGTTTACAGAGCTGATTGCGTAACTGTGCCTGGGAAATAAATATTAATGTGATGAAAGATGTATGGCGCGCTTAAATCTGTCTTTTTCTGGATGTTAGACAGTCCGCACAGGTTGTAGATTAAATGATCTATGTGCATGTACTGAATTAAATTGAAGCTAATGATTAAAGGGATAGTTCACCACTAAACAAATCTCATTATTTGCAGTGAGTAAATAAACTGGATGTATTTAGAAATACTTTACATTTATATTCATGTATACTTTTTACATGCTCTTCCAATTGCTAATTATGTTAAATTATAATTTTTTTTTTATATTTTCCATCTCATTGACAATACTGTAAACAATTTTAGTCTTGAAATAGTTAAATTAAAAAAATTAAATAAATACAATTTATTTATTTTATAAAACATTTATTTAATTTTATGTATAAAGAAAATGCATGCATGTATAAAGAAAAACTTTACATCATTTATATTTATGTGTATTTGCATGCTCTTCCAATTGCTGTTTTTGTTAAATTATTACATTTTTATAATGTAAAAGAATTTCCTTTTAAGATTTTGTTGACAACAATTTTAGTCTTGAAATAAATAAATAAATACAATTAATTTAAAATAAATGTATTAAAATTAAAAAGATAAATAAATAAACTTTTATAATTAATAAATAAATAAATAAATAAATAAACAATTAGTTTACAAAATAGTATGTGTATATAGAAAACACATTTATGTATTAAGAAACGCTTTCACATAATTTAAAGTTTATATTTGTGTTTACTTCTTTGCATGCTCTTCCAATTGGTATTTTGTCAAATTAGAATTTTGTATTTATTATAAAAATATAGTTTTTCAATTTTCTTGACAATAAACAATTTCAACCTTAAAATAAATAATACAATAATAAAATAAATCAATTAAAAATAAATCATTCAATTAATTAAATAGTAATAAATAAATTGCATGTATATAGAAAACACATTTATGTATTTAGAGACACTTTTTAAATAAAGTATATAGAAACACTGATTTAACACATGATTTAAAGTTTATAATTGTGTTTACTTATTTGCATGCTCTTCCAATTGCTCTAAATTATTATATTATTATAATAAATAAAAATTCTCTTTTTCCATTTCATTGACAGAAAACAAGTTCAGTCTTGAAATCAATACTATTAATTTCAAATTAATTAATTAATTAAATAAATATAAAAATAAACACAATTTTATAATATTAAATAAATAAATTGCAGGTATTTACACATAAAACACATTTACATTTATAAAACACATTTATGTATTTAGAGACACCTTTTACATAGTTTAAAGTTTATAGTTGTTTTTACTTATTTGCATGCTCTTCCAAATGTTATTTTTTCAAATGACTCTAGAAACTGAATAACTCTGGAAATTGGTTAATTTTAAGTGAGAGGGGGCATCAGGGATGTTAAAAACCCAATTAATTTGTTGATAAGTGCTTACTAGAGAAGGAAATCCCTTTAAACGATTCAGTTCGATATGATGAACTGGTTTGACCGGTTAAAAAGAACGATCCATTTACGATCAGTTTTTGCTTCGGACCTAGATTCTTTTTGCTAGATTCGCCAGGTCAAAACCCCTGTGAAATGCCCCTATCCTTTGAAATAGATTAGTCACGTGACCCTACATGTCTACCATGTCATGAAAATTTGAATAGAGAATGACTAAATTTTTCTAATTTTAGGGTCATTCATTAATTTTCCTTCGGCTTAGTCTCTATTGTATCAGGGGTCACCACAGTGGAATGAACCGCCAACTATTCCAGCATGTTTTGCGCAGTGGATGCCCTTCCAGCTGCAGATGCCCTTCCATTCACACACACACACACACACACACACACACACACACACATACATATATATATATATATATATATATATATATATATATATATATATATATATATATATATATATACATACATATACATATATATATATATGGCCAATTCAATATATACGGCACCCGGAGGAAACCCACGCCAACACAGGGAAAACATGCAAACTCCACGCAGAAATGCCAACAGGCCCAGCAGAGGCTTGAACCAGTGACTTTATTGCTGTGAGGCGACAGTGTTAACCACTGAGCCACCGTGCCACCCCAATATTGGGTCAAAGACACACACAAAAAACATTGGTTATGTTTTTTTCCTGCTGTTAATACGGTGCTGCAAATATCAGGTAAAATCTGTATCATGTAAAATCATTTGACAGCACTAGATTCAACTATATTACGTCACCATAGGATTGATTATTACGCAAAGGGAGTCTTAAAAGCAAAGAATCTGATCGTAAAGCAACTGATAAAGCGGAAAATATCTGTGTTGTCTGGAGCTACGATAAACACACAGGTTTATGGAGAGCCCGTACCCTCCTCCACCGGGCAAATAATCAAGACGAACTGCCCGTGTTCGCTTTACGAGCAGCACACCATTACCCTGCTTAATCTCCAAATGCCGTCAAGCTGATCATTAAACAAACAAAACATTTATCCCTGTTATTGCATCGACACCGAGGTCCCACGAGAAGTTTATTATTCCCTTCTTTCACTCAAGATGGCAGCGAGAGAGGGAAGAAAAACACCAAAGGAACGCGCATTCCTGCAGCATGACCTATGCTACACACAAACCCTGGTGTGAAAGATAATAAATTTGCGTTGCGCATAAAATATGTGACGCATTCGGAGAGCTCAAAAATTCACCTTGCACAGCGGCGAGATGCCGTACGAGTTATAATGCCATAAAACAAGGTAAAATGCATGGAAAGGTTTGTTTTGGGGTTTTGAAATGCGGCTGCACTGCTCTGATGACGCCACTCAAGAGTAGTGAAGAGAATTATGTGACCCTGAAGATTCAACAAATCCTGCATCACAGGTCACGGAGAAATATATGGTTTACATACCATGGTTGACAAAAAAATGCACATAACCGTTTTTAAAAAAAGTCAGATGTTAATGTGACTAAACTTTTTCTCTTTTAGATAAGTTAGGATCATCATGTGTTTCTGTTCTGCTTAATAGCAGAATAATGAGAGAGATATTTTTGGAGAAATTGTTATAATTTTTCTTGAAAGTCAAGTTTACATACAATAAGATTATTCTGCCTCTGAAAAAGCTCAGGGGCCTTATGTACGAAGACTTGCGTGGAAATCATACTAAAACATTGCGTACGCACAAAGCTGTAAATGTGCGTGCGCAGAAAAAATTCAGATGTATGAAACACTGGGCCCTATCATACACCCGGCGCAGTGTGGCGCAAGGCGTGACACAGTAGTCTTTTGGTAATTTAAGTTTGGTGCAAGAGTGGTTTTGAGGCGTTGCGCTACGCTGTTTAAATAGCAAATGCATTAGCGCTCATATGTGCACCCATAGGCGTTCTGGTCTAAAAAGGAAGGTGTTCTGAGGCGGACCGCTGGCGCGTTGCTATTTTGAGAAACTATAATAGATTTTTCATTAGACCAAAACTAACCCGGTCTAAACTCCAGCGCAGAGTTGCACCTCGCTTACACACTGCTTAATACGCACAAGAGAGCAATAGGGAAATATCTTTACATGAAAAATGTAAATATTAAGGATATATATATAGGATATAATAAGAATAGATAAAGGATATAAATATAAAGGATTAAAATATTACAAAACATATTCTTTTCTAGCCTACATAAATATGAAAAATCACTGCTTTTATGTCTTCTTCATCTCGGGAGGCTTTTTCAGTTCATTCATAACAATTTGCTTTTGTATAATGTTATTGTAATTAGCAGTATTATTTATTATATCCATATTTATATTTGTTTTATTAAAAACAAGCTTAGATTTGTCCACCTGTCTGGTTTAAGACCATATGGGGCACAGCATGTGTTTTAGGATATAACTCAGGTTTTTGAGCACATTTTGCTATTATTGTTCATTTATTCGTTTGCTGGAAATTAGAACTGAATTTAGAAATAGTTTTGAAACGAATATTTGCGCTTAAACAAAAGTATTTATTTATAGACTAATTGATGTCTGTGCGTAAAGATTTTCCTATCCAAGAGCGAAAGTGAAAGTAGATCCATTATCTCTCATTCTCACGCAGTAGATGCTCTGTTTAACTGTTTTCTGTTAACTGTTTGCTTGTGAAATGCTCAGTTTTTCCACTTAGACTTACTTTGCGTCCTGTAAATAGTGAATGCGCTCTTGGCGCGACGCAGCTGACTCTTATAGGGAATGGGAGATGAGACTCTGATTGGTTTATTCTCAAAACACAACTATAACTCATTAAGAAAATAAACTCAACCCTTTTGGACCATGCGCCGAAGCGCAAGGCACATTTCCCGTCCTTAAATTAGCAAAAACGCGTCCTGACACGCCCTGAAAGCATTTGCGCCCTGCGTTTTGCGCTTTGCGCATGGACCGTCAAAATAGAGCCCACTGCGTACGCCGAGTCTCACGCATATTCTTTTGTACATCTGAATGAACGTGAAACTGAGCGCAACATGCACGAGCACAAAACCCCTCCCTGCCTCCTCCCCCGTTTGAATATGCAAATGACTCTACTTTGGCAAAACCCAACGAAAAAGCAAAGGCAAAAGCAAGCAAGAAGAGAAACTTTGACCAGAATGTGAATTAAAGGTGCTCCTTTCGGAGGTAGACCGGAGAAAAGCGGTGTTATTTGCAAGTTTGTTCTCCGGAATTAACAACAAAAGAAAAAAATTGAGTGGGAGAGTTTAGCTGATGCGGTTAACACAGTTGGGTCTGAACATCGCACTGAGTGAATTAGAAAAGAAATAGTGTGATTTATAGGTGTAAAATGTTGCAGCATCCATAACAGTCTCAGTGGTGCAGCTCGTAAGACGCAGGTCAACATGTTTTGACACGTTCAAGCATGAACTCGGTTTGAATCCAACGTCAGATGAACTCTTTCTTCTTTTTTCCCCGCTACATTTCAGATTTTGCCTACTATTTATCACGAGAAAGACAAGTAGGAATCATTAATAAGTCTGTGCATCATATTTTATTTGCACATTTATTGAATGGAAATGTTTCTGATTCACGTATGCAAATTCATCTTCAGATAGTGTCTTTATAGCAATGTGCGTGCAGTAGATCGCTCAGATTACATTGGGAAAACAGGCGACCGCTTCAAATTGCGCTTTAGTGTTTAACTGGTCAACTGTATGGTATGGAAACCTTATATACCTGCTAGATGAACCCGTCTCATACAGCTGCCATTGCACGGCTCAGACACTTTGTAGAGAGGAATTTAACACAACTGCCTCTAGGAGTCGCCAATGGAAATAAAACAGACACGCACAAAAAATGTGCGTACGCCAGCCATGAAGCTGCCGTGGAGCTGCGCACATTCCCACGTTCAGTTCATCGTTAGTAAATCCAAACGTGAGCGATTCTGCGTGAAACCTGGCGTACGCAAAGTTTTTGTGCGTACGCAGCGTTGATACATGAGGCCTCAGATGATGATGTCAAGGTTTTGGAAGTTTCTGATTGGCTTATTGACAACGTTTGAGTTCATTTTTGCATAATAGCTCCCCTTTAAATGTCAGTTTTCTTGCCCACACATCCAACGTTAACTAAACCAGCCGCATGGAGAAAAATGAAGCGGTGCGAATTTGACATCGTCCACCTGTCGGCAGGAATATTGCACAAATGTGAATGAAAAGAATGTAAATGAAAGCCTTTCTGAGCTTTGCACAGATGACGGAGCCGTGTGCTGTTGGGACTGCGTGTGGAATCTGGTTTATTATTCTTCTTCGGCGTTCTTGTGTGCGCAGGCGTCAGGCTATGAAGCGGTAATGTATCGTAGCTGTTATTCTTTCCGTACATTATTACCGCACGGGTGGTGTGGGACAGCGCTGGCAGAGGGCTAAAGTGAAGGAACCAATGCGTGAGAGAATAAAACAGACCACCCTGCACAGAAACACAGGTTTTTCATGGAGCTACATACAGTTGAAGTCAGAATTATTGGCACTCCTGTTAAATTTGAAATTTGAATTCAAATGAGTTACCACCCTCTTGTGAAAGGGGTCTATTGTGCACGCTATATATATATATATATATATATATATATATATATATATATATATATATATATATATATATATATATATATATATATATATATATATATATATATATAAATAATCAATATTAATCAATATTATATATATAATCAATATTAAAAGAAAT
>NC_141039.2:2790000-2927500 GCF_052040795.2 Danio rerio
GTCACTCAACATCAGTGGGCGGGGAAAACAGCAGAGAGTTCACAGAGTTCTTTTAATCCCAGTTTCTTTGCAAATCCTGTCGTGTTGACATGATGATATTCGTCACTATGGAAACATGTTAATACACACCTGTCAATCAATATTGGTGGGCAGGGAAAACCACAGAGAGTTATTTTAATCTCACTTTGCAAATCCTATCTTGTTGACATGTTAATACGCACCTGTCAATCAACATTGGTGGGCGGGGGAAACAGCAGAAAGTTCACAGAGAGATCTTTTAATCCCGGTTTCTTTGCAAATCCTGTCGTGTTAACATGATTATATTTGTCACTATGGAAACATGTTAATATGCACCTGTCAATCATTATCGGTCGGCAGGGAAAACCACTGAGAGTTATTTTAATTTCACTTTGCAAATCCTATCTTGTAGACATGGTAACACACGCCTGTCAATCAACATCGGTGGGCGGGGAAAACAACAGAGAGTTCTTTTAATCCCAGTTTCTTTGCAAATCCTGTCGTGTTGACATGATAATATTCGTCACTATGGAAACATGTTAATACACACCTGTCAATCAATATCGGTGGGCGAGGAAAACCACGGAGAGTTATTTAAATTTCACTTTGCAAATCCTGCTTGTTGACATGGTAACACACCTGTCACTCTACTTCAGTGGGCGGGGAAAACAGCAGAGAGTTCACAGAGAGTTCTTTTACTCCCAGTTTCTTTGCAAATCCTGTCGTGTTGACATGATGATATTCGTCACTATGGAAACATGTTAATACACACCTGTCAATCAATATCGGTGGGCGGAGAAAACCACACTCCTACCTCACATTGCGGAGCACCTTAAAATAGCTATGATTTAGATCCCATTTAATAAAAAGAGACTTGTTATGTTTATATCACTCCAATATGGCCGTGGACACACTATGCATACACACATTTCTGTCCAAGCATTGATTTTTGCATGATATGTGCAGAATCTGCTCTTAATAGTTGTTTTCTTTGTATTTTAGGAGCTGTGTGAACTGTCATCTGTCGAATGGACTCGGATCCGATGGTTTTCAGCTCTGTAATCAAAGCTGCTCTCCATTGGTGGACTATGTTGATGACATCACAGGTACAACAACGCAACACAATGCACAATGAGAAATGCATAGTTTTCGGCTGGCCTTTTGAGATGTGGCTGTAATAAATGGTCTGTTGTGTTTGTGAATGAACCGTGGGGTTGTTCAGAGCTGGTCCGGGGGAAATACTGCCTGTATCCCAGCACTGATAAGTGTCAGTATCGCTTTCTCATGGAATTGGCATCAGATGGAGCTCAGCTGCACATTAGTCGACATCCTGGTGAGGAAATGAATTCTTCTTCTTCTTTTCTTCCTTCTCCTCCGCCTTTTCCCTTTTCAACCTCTGTTTTTACAGTACAGAAACATGAGAAATTATAATATAGTTAGAGAAAACGGAAGTCTTTAGGACCATTTGTGATTTTTTTTCAGCACACGTCTTCCACAAACTCTCATTATCCTATTATTAAAACTTATTTTGTGTAATTCTCATTACTGAAAATGATTAGATTTGTTTGTTTGTTTGTTTGTTTGTTTGTTTGTTTGTTTGTTTGTTTGTTTGTTTGTTTGTTTGATGTAAAATGCCGCTAGCTCTCTGCAACTCTCACATGGTCACCAACTGAAGCTAAGCAGGGCTGTGCCTGGTCAGTACCTGGATGGGAGACCTCACACTAATGCCCCAGTATATTGATTGGGACTCTATACTGCTCAGTGAGCACCATCTTTCAGATGAGATGTTAAGCCAAGGTCCTGACTCTCTGTGGTTGTTAAATATCCCAAGAAAAAGAAAAGAGTAGAGGTTTACCCCGGCATCCTGTCCAAATTTACCCATTGGCCTCCTAATCATCCCCATATCTGAATTGGTTTCATCACTCCTCTCCACCAATGAGCTGGTGTGTGGACTGGCGCAATATGGCTGCCATCATGTTGTCCAGGTGGATGCTGCACACTGGTGGTGGATTAAGGAGATTCCCCCTAAAAATGTGTAAATTGCTCAGAGTGTCCAGAAAAGCACTATATAAAAGCAAGGAATTATTATTATTATTATTATTATTATTATTATTATTATTATTATTGCTATTATCATTGCTAATATTATTATTATTATTATTGTTGATATTATTATTATTATTATTATTATTATTATTATTATTATCATTGTTGTTATTATTATTATTATTATTATTATTATTTATTTTATTTTTTATTTTTGTTATTATTATTATTATTATTATTATTATTATTATTATTATTATTATTATTATTATTATTATTATGAAAATAAAAGAAAAAATCCTGCAGAAATTAAATGCAGAAATCTGTTGTATCATAATGCATAAAAATTTTGGTAAGTTCTAGTCTATTGTTAATAATAAAAAATATTTTATTGATTGATTTTATTGTTGATGTTTTACAGTGAATATTTTAAATTTTTAAATGCTGTAATTTTCCACATTATAGTGATAAGTGACCTTTTTTGTATTACAGTAATGCAGCTCTCATGTGAAATTATAATTAATTTATCATAAATTAAGCAATTTTTTTGTTTAAGAATTGTTTGTTTATTGTAAGTTGTAAATATAATAAAAATAAATAAACATAAATTAAAACCTATAAAATATAAATAAACAAAAAACACACAAGAAAGCAAATAATATAATATAAATACACATATTATATATTTGTTTGTTAGCAAATAAATAAATATTGCATTTAACCGCATCTAAATAAAATGGTAAAATATTTTACTCCATAAATTCAATTCAATTTAATTAGACCAAAGCTTCTGTACCATAATGTATAAATAATTTTCCATTTCATCTTAAAAATTGGTTATTATTTTCCAAATTACAGTAATGAGAAAGTACTTTTTGCTGTTATTTACTTAAATTACTGTAGTGCTGTTTTATAATGCAATTGTAGTGCATTGAAAGTAATTTATTTATTGATAGTTTTTTATTTACTGCTATTTTTAGCATTTATTTATACTAGCTTTATGTTTATTTATGTAATAAATGTTTTAGATATTTATGTTAAACAGCTAAACTTAAAACATTGACAAAGTAACTCGACACAGTGGGTTATCCCGGACGAGCCCCCGCAAATAATACATGCTTTTTACAAGGTTTTATGAAAGGACCTCAACTTTTTATTTATTTATTTTTATTTATATTTTTTATTATTTATTTATTTAATTTTGACATTTTTTTTCTTCTGTGAAATCTGATCTTTTGTAGTTTTGCGAGATTCACCTTTCTGCTCGTTTCCTCCCAAAAGCACATTTTATTGTTGGTAGGTTTTTCTTTCATCCCTCAAGGAGGCTTAAAGAGAGTTGCATTGCTTTGAAGCAAATACATTTCCTCAGATGTTCCTCCCTAAATTCCACTGTAGAAATAAAAACCCCATTCATGAGCATGAGTTGGTCCAGAGGAGCTCACAAATACTTGAATTCCTATCCAGATCTTCTTTTAGTTTGCAGAATTTGACAATCTGACCCAGAGTCTCAATCGAATCTTCTCAGAGGAAGAACAGATGCATTTCATTTCATTCATTAAATAAAACAAGATTTACTTAACAAATATTAAAAGTGATTACTAAATTGTCAAGCTAGTAAAGAGGTTCGGGGAATAGGGTTCGTTAAGGACAAAAGAACTCCAAAATTCTCTCGTAACCTAAACAGCATCAGCCAGATGTTTCTGTTATGTGGCGTTATTATGACATAAAAACAGCTGGAGAAGAAGCTCCCTCAGGCCTGAAGCTGATCGGCAAACCAGCTGGAGCTCAGAGCTTCACACTGCATCAACACACACACATATAAAAATACAGATTCACTGTTCCTGAACTCAGGAGGTTTGGCTCTGATCCAGTACAGTCCAAACACAAAGACATCAAGTATACTGACCTTTCACTGGTTTCCATGGAGACCAAGAAGCAGTGCTTAATGGGGTTCCAAATACTATACACACACACACACGCGCGCACACACGCTACAATAGTTTTTTCGTGAATTGTGGGAACATTCCATAACTTTCTATTGTGTTTATACTGTACAAACTCTATTTTCTTTCCCAACCTCATCTCAGGGTGTCTTTGGATCCTTAAAAAATCAATACAAATGTCTTAAATTCTATAGTATAAAAATAGGGCCTTACTAAGTCTTAAAATGTCTTAAATCTGTGTTTCAAATGTCTTAAAATGCAATTAAAAACCGACCCTATAAAGAATATTTTGTTTCTGTTTTGAAAACTACTTAAATTTTTTCTGTCTCTTTGTCACCCAGAATGAAACCCAATTAAATACATGTTTGTGGAGATTTCAAATTCGGTACTCTCAAATTATTATACTTTACTAGTAGTCTTAAATTTTATTCTGTTTGGTATAAAAAAGGCTTAAATATAACTCTACGAAACCTAAGCTATCATTAAAACCAACTCATTAAAGCCAACATTTCTTGCAGCTAAACTCTAAACATTTCCAAAGTAACTGAACACAGTGGAATATCCTGGATGAGCCCCCATACTTAATACGTTTTTCGATGTTTTAATGAAAGGACTTTAACTCCAATCTTGGAAATCCTATTGCAGAGAGAACACAGAAGAATCAGTGCTCTCAAACACACACAGTCACACAGTCGCACATACACACAGTCGTTTTTTTTTTTTGTGAATTATGGGGACATTCCATAAGTTTCTATAGTTTTTATACTCTACAAACTGTATTTTCTATCCGCATATACCCCAAACCAATCTCTGAACCCAATTCTCACATAAACCATGTGAATTTTTTTGCCGACATTGCAGCTAAAAGAAAAGTAACTCGACACAGTGGAATATCCCGGACGAGCCCCCAAAAAAACTACATACATAATAATACTCTTTACTATGTTTTAACGAAAGGACCCCAACTACAGTTTTGGGAATCCTATTGCAGAGAGCACAAATACACACACTGTCTCAAACATACACACACTCACTCATACTCACACACATTTATTTTTGAGAATTATGGGGACATTCGATAACTTTCTATTGTTTTTACACTGTACAAACTATATTTTCTGTCCCCCTATACCCCAGCCCTATCTCGAAACCCAGCTCTTACAGAAAACGTGTGCATTTGTTTAGCCGACATTGCAGTTAAACTCAAAACATTGCCAAATAACTCGACACAGTGGAATATCCCGGACGAGCCCCCCAAAAATAATACATCCTTTTACGATGCTTTAACGAAAGGACTCCAACTACAGTTATAGAAATCCTGTTGCAGAGAGAACGCAGAAAAAGCAATGCTCTCAAGCCATGATGGTGTCGGCTGTGCTTACATGCATTCATTTTGAAGCAAAAGTATTTACTGGGCTTAACCCTTACCCTGAACCTAACCATAACCACGACATTAACCCTTAAAACCAAGTCTTGACCCTCAAACAGCCATTTAAAGGGGTGCCAGAAAGTGAGGAACAAATAAAATGTCCTGGTTTTACTCCCTTGGTGCTCATTTAGAGGGTCCAAAGCTGAACTGGATAGTTGAACACACACACATACACTTGTACAGCTATCCTTCTGGGGACTTCACTTAGACGTAATGATGTTTATACTGTACAGACTGTATATTTACTCCCCCTCCCCCTAAATCCAACCCTCATTAGAAACATTCTGCATTTTTACATGTTCAAAATACTTTATTCGATGTGATTTATGAGCTGTTCCCTTCACGGAGACTAAAAAATAAATGTTCCCACAAGGTCAAAATGTATACTTGTGGGGACATTCGTTCACACAATGTAAGGAATACAAGGCACACAGACACACAATGGCTCATGCTGTTCTCCAGGCAGTAGTGGGGGGTGTCCGAAACGTCATTTGAGTGAGTGACTTTATGAGAGAGAATGTGCTCAGTCAAGAGAGCTAAACATCCCACGGGAGCAAGGAAACACTGCTGAGATCATTTTAATATGTCCGTTGTTTTCCTCAGACAGTAACCAGCTCATTTAGAGAGACCACTTTCACTTATAGCCAATACACATCACACTAAACATGACATTTTAAATGACATATACCACTATCAAGCATTATGCATGTTCTAATTCTGCAGTGTGAGCTTAAAGGCAATAATAAAAGGTGCCTGGTGTATCATCAGCATTAAAGCCTTCAAGAAATGTTTTTTCCTGTGGATAAGTGTGTGACTGTGTCAAAACTGAAGGCTTTCCTCTGCTTCATGGTTTGTTTTCTGTGTTAAACAGTGTGTGTTTGGAGCCGGCGGTACTTTAAGACCTTTCTCAGCGTCTTCCTGCTGACCGTCACACTGGGCATCGGGATGTTGGCCGGCGTCCGGCAGCTGCTGAGAGTTACAGGCCGCTCCTGCATATCCAAGACTGAGCCGCAGTTCGAGCACACACACAAGGTGTGTGTACCCCTGTACTGCCCTATGTCATTTTCAATGCAATGATGGCATTGTTTGTGATGTGTTTGTTACATAAATACATCATAGCATGCTTTTCAACTCGAAATTATCAAGACAATATAACTTGTCATAAATCCGTCATAAACATGAGTGCCGTGAGATCATCATAACTGCAGCGTCAATTTAATAACAGAATCTTTAATATGTTTCTAAACCTCAAATACAGTGGTACAAATTTAATTTGTCAATTAAATTAAATGTTATTAATGATGATGTTTTATTTAAACTAGTGTTGGGCCATTTTTGGCGTTATTGTGCAGCGTTAACGCGAGACTCTTATCACGCGATAAATATGTGTCTATTCTACGCATAATGAATGTTTTTACTGTCACTATTGGTGCAACAGATTAGAAAAGAGGAAAAGAGATTACCAATATCAGCAGGTTTTCCTAATAAAATAAATGTTTACATTTTAAAAAATCACATGAGATGCATGAGCTATCGCTGATCTCTGTCTGTTGTTGAATTTCATAATGCAGGACTCGTCTTACGTCCCAACGAGCAGTGAGAAGACCATAACATACAGGAGGGACCGTCTGCCCAATCACCCGGTGGAGATGCACACACACACACCCACACTTACACACAAGATGCCCATCGGGGACGCCTGGTAGTGCAACAAACACTACCTGAAAGAAAACACAATCCTAAAGCACTTACTTCACCACAGCGGTACCTTCAGTGGCTTTACTGAGGCTTCTTTTCAAGTCTAATTTATTATCTTCAGTGGCATTAAGAGCGGCAGAGAGAGGGAGATGAAGATTCCTGTTAAACTCGTGTGGTTTCTGGGCCATTTTTCTGCGCTTCTCCAAGTCGTCTCTCTGTTTTTTACGCTTATAGTTTGTTCGTTAGCATCAATTTTTTTTTTTCTATTTTTTTTTTTTTTTTAGATATCAGTACACTACAGACTCTGGCTGTGTTCAGAATAGCATACTAGCACACTGCTTGCACACTGAAAATAACGATTCATTAGATTCACTCATTATTTTTAAGGTTAGCTGGTTGCAAACTATTTATATGGGCTGAATTTGAACAAACAAATTCATTCATTACTATTCGTTAGTCTCTATATTTTAGAGGATGCCACAGTGGAATGAACCACCAACTATTCCAGCATATATTAGACCAGTGTTTCTCAACCACAATCCTGAAGGACCACCAACACTGCATGTTTTGGATGTCTCCTTTGTCTGTCACACCCATTACAGGTCTTTCAGTATGTGCTAATGCGCTGATGATCTGAATCAGGTGTGTTAGACCTAACGGATGCCATTCCAGTCACACCCAACACTGGGAAACACCTATACACACTAACACACACACACACTCACTCAAACACTACAGCCAATTTAGTTTATTCAATTCACCTATAGCGCATGCGTCTGGACTGTGTGTGGGGGTAATCAAAGCACCCAGAGAAAACCCATGCCAACATGGGGAGAACCCAGAAATGCTGACTGGCCCAGCCGGGATTTGAGACGAACAGTGAGCCACCATGCAACCTGTTTGCAACCAGTTAGCTTTCAAAATGTAGTAAATCCAATTAATCATATAGTATACACTACATTCAAACTACTTAGTGTACTTAGTGCAATTTGTGGTAACACTTTATGTTAAGGTGTCCTTGTTATATGCACATTACTGTAGTAATTATGCTAATTACATGCAGGTAAATCTAACCCTAACCATAAATATAGTAAGCGCACTTAAACAATGTGTATATTTTGCTGCTTGTTCAAATTACTTATTTTAAAATGAGCTGAAACAACACAATTCTTTTGATTTTTGGGGAGGTAACTTAATTGTTTTATGTTCAAACTACTAAAACTTGTTAACTTAATGTAACGTGTTGGCATAAATGAATTGTGTAGATCTCTGCTTTTTACAGTGTATGTACAAGTGAGTAGATCCATTGCCTTAAAAGTGTCAAGTTAGCTGTACTTAAAAATGTAAGTAATTCTGTTGCAACTGTTAAGTTAATATAACTTATTTTAATATTTTTTATTTTAATAAATTTTTTATTTTAATTATCAATTACTTAATAATTTAAGGCAATGGTTTTACTCTCTTTTTTCAAAGTTATGTCAACTAAGCACTTTTTACAGTGTAGTTGATCAATTTACCCAACAGTTAAGGTAATTTTAAGAGTGTAACTAATAAGGACATCTTAAAATTAAGTGTACACCTATTTAATGATTTCCAGAATATACATTTAAACATTCTCAAATTTAGATATGTTCACCTGAGAAGCAAAATGAATTAGGATGTTAACCTTTTGTTTATTCGGATATGCTTTAAACATAAAGAAGTGTATAATAATTAGGCCCACACGGAATCTGCGTGCACAGAATTTCTGCAGATTTTTAGCCATCATTAATTCTGTTTATTTACTTGAGTAAATGTGTGTAAATCCATATTTATTCCATTTTTAAATTAAGTACAGTGATGTTATTAACAAATATGACAATGTTCTTCTTAATAATGTGCAATGCAGTTTGTACAGAAGTGTTTTCTGTCTTTTAGTAGAGATATTATATGAGAGACTTGCTTTGTTTACCAAATAAAGTGAATCTAACTGGATTTGCATTTTAAACATTGAATAAAAGTTAAGAGGATATTATTATTTTTTTATTTCACATATTAAGGTTTTAGTTATGATACTCCCAAAATCATTAAGCAGAAATCCACAAATTTTTACCAAAATTCTCCACAGAATCAGCAAAAAATGTCCGCAGATTCCGTCTGGCCTTAATATTAATTAAAGAGGAAAACAATATTTTTAATGACCCTATTGGAAGATATCTGTCTTGTTTTAATATATTTTTTAAGAAAACAAAGTTTAATATCATTGCATTTTGCTTGTCAATTAAATGTATGTTAATTTTAAGATATTTGGACTGGAAAACCAGTCTAAAGTACCAAGCGGGACATTTTTTGTAGTGTATTTTGTCTAGTAATAATTTTACAGTGTATTTCTGCTGTGTGCATGCAGGAAACAGATGTGCTTTAAATGCATTTGCAAGCATGCCCAACATACAAAAGAAAGCATTTCTCGTTCCACATTGTGATGAACTCGACATTTCCAGCATGATGCATCCGTGTTTAGCGCCACTTTCTTGAGGCATTACTAGGGCCAGACAGAATCTGCGGACATTTTTTACTACTTCTGCGGATTTAAATGATTTTAGGAGTATCATAACTACAAACTTAATATATATATATATATATATATATATATATATATATATATATATATATATATATATATATATATATATATATATATATATATATATACAATATATATATATATATATATATATATATATATTTTTTTTTTTTTACTTTTATTTAATGTGTACAATGCAAATCCAATTAAATCCAACTATTTGGTAAACAAAGCAAGTCTCTCATTTAATATACATTTACTAAAAGACCAAAATATTACTTTACAAACTGTATTGTAAATAAATCAAGTGAACATTTTAATATTATGATTATATCACAATAAGATTTGTGAAATTAATATAAAAACTGAATAAACATTCATTTACACAAGTAATACATAGACTCAATAATGAGATAAAAAGCTGCGGATTTCTGCGCGCACAGATTTCGTGTGGGCCTAGGCATTACAACAAAATAATAACCGAAGGTGCTAAAAGACTTTATATTTTATTTTTAGATGATTTTTAAGTTTTGTTTGTGTGCATTTAGTATATTGATCAACTTTTTCCACTTTTTTGTGTATTTTTTATTTACTTTTCACTTTACGAGCTTACATTTAATTTTTTTTTTTTTTTTTTTTTTTACATTTTAGGGCATTAAAAATGCTACATTTATTTTTTGTAATGATGACTAAGCGGTGCAGTGCTATTTTGAATGCTTATCACTGCATACCAGTTTATTGCATCTTTTACTATTATGGAAAAGCATGCAAGCGTTGAGTGATATCATAAAAATAGCATGCATTATCTATTGTTTTGTGAGCTCATGTGACACCAGTGTGGATTTAATTGTTATTTGCATAGTGCATGCTTAAAGTGCCATTGTCAGTATGCATCAAGCAGTTAGCCAGTATTCAATTCTGAACACAGTAGTTTGGAAACCCCTATCCTGCTGACTTGGATTAGTCCGCCCCCTAGTGTTCAGCACGCGCTCAACCATTCCTAATGATCAAAGTAGCTCGTTTTATTTCTTGAAGCTTTTTTTAATATTTAATTGAGTGTTGAGATAGCATTCAGGTTCATTGAAGGTGTTAATATGTAAAGCAGAGATCTAAATTATTGTCCGCACTTTGCCAGCACAATTGAAGCTGCATATCTACATGATTCCCTGGTAGAACTGGAGATTGAAGGAAGTTGTTTCCTACACTAGTAAGTACAGATTTGTGTTGATTATTTACCTGCTGGTCGGTATTTATATCTGTCGTCGTGAACTACTGAGGGCCGCTTTTGGTCCAATATTATGGTACGAACCCTCGCGGTCAAATTAGCATTCCTGTGGCGCTAATGAAATGCAGATTTAACATGTTGTTTACATCGGGAGAACATTCAACGTATTTATTTGTAGTTGTTTTCTCTGTTTTGTTAGAAATAAATGCTGTCTAGTCCTTTTTGTAGTGTGAACAGATTCTGGTAAGAGCAATACAACGTTAGCATGTGTAAATTGTGACTGCACATGTCATGTTTGCCTGGTTGTGTTTGTGAATGTACTTTGGGTTAATTAAACACAATTCCCCTCACACCAGCCGATATTGTTGTAGCCAGTTGAAAATGAATCAATAAAAACATAACACGGTGATTCGGTCAATTGTGTCATAATTTAACGTTACGTTACTTCATATAAAAGTATAAGTAGTCTATAAATAGTGGTTTGAAAGACCCAGGCCCACCAGGGGCGCCCTCAAGTGTAAACCTGTTTACCTGTGTAAACCCTGGCCACACCTGTGGCCACCCCAATGACTTTGCTGTTGATATTATTAATTTAAATGTACTTAAGTACATGTAAAATATTTTAATAAATGAATGAATGAACAAAATGCAGCCACCCCTTCTGAAAAAAACAGCCTTAACCAGCATAAGCTGCCCACATAGCAAAATTTCTCTGGCCCAGCTCTGGCCCACACAATCAGGTTTTGCTTGGCCCACATGCCGCAGTGAATTACGGTACATGACTGGACCAAATCTGGCTTCCAGGCAAGGGCCAAACACGGACCATATCTGGGCCAAGTCTCAGCCAAGTTAATAACTCATAACTGGGCCTGAACTGGGCCAGATAGGTTGGTGCGTCACGATTGCAGTGAAATTGATAAACCCATGGAGTGATGCGCTTTAGGCACACTATGGGCACGCTTTTTCTCAAAGTGACCTGATTGGTAGAATTTTTTTTCTTTACCCAAAAATGATTTTAGTGTATTTTAAATGTGGGTCAAGACTGGCCGAACTCACATGGCCCACTTATCACATTTTTAAATCTGGGCCAAATACTACGTTTTTCATCTGGCCCAAATCTTGTGTGCCGCCTTAAAGACGGTGCCACCTCTGCCAAACCCGGTAAATGTTTGGCCACATGCTGTATGCCAGTGCCGGATGAATGCCTGCTGTGCCAGCTTTATGCCAAATCTGGGCCAGAATTGTTTGCTACTAGGGTGGTTTTAGCTGGTTGACCAGACTGGTTTTAGAGGGGTTTTGGCCATTTCCAGGCTGGTTTCCAGCCATTTCCAGCCTGATCTTAGCTGGTCAGGCTGGGAGATGACCAGCTAAAACCAGCCTAACCAGGCTGGGAGCCCAGCCAAAACCAGCTGTGACCAGCTTAAACCAGGCTGGTCAAGCTGGTTTTAGTTGGTTTTAGCTGGTCATTTTTGAGCCTGACCAGCAAAGAACAGGCTGGAAACCAGCCTGGAAAATGACCAAAACCCCTTTAAAACCAGGCTGGTCAACCAACTAAAACCAGCCAACCAGCTGAGGCTGGTTTAAGCTGGATTTTTCAGCAGGTACTAAATTATTGTGGTTTGATTGGTGCTACTGACATAGCACTGCCCCCCACCACCCGATCGTTGTTGATAACATGCACAACAGACAGCAATGGCAATGTAATATTTACCTTAAGGTATATCAATAGAAGAAGCAGTATTAACAATATTGTGGCTCAAAAAGGAGTATACATAATATTATTAGGGTCTGAGTAAGCGTGTGTGTGTGTGTGTGTATATTACAATGCCTTTTGTACAATTTTACAAGTTTTAATAGTTCATTAATCTTCATTAATTTTAGGCATGGCATATTCTGTATATACTGTGAAAAAAACTGAAAAGTTATTTAAATATATGAAAAGTGTTTTTAAACTAAATATCGATTTTATTTGGTTTGCACATTCATTATTTCAAGGAATAAATTGCCATATTTCAAAAGTAATTAATTAAATGAATTAAAACCACATTATTTCATTTACCAGAAGCAAAAATATAACATTACACTGAATTCATTATTTTTTTGTGTGCCACCCGAAGATTTGGTGTGGCCTTTTCTGGCCACCCCTTAGAAAATGTTCTGGGGCCGCCACTGAGACCCACACCTCACTGACAAAGGTCCGAAATTTGTCCCATTCGTAAGCTCATTTGTTCTATTTTGACTGCTATACCATCATAAATTGTGAAAATTGTCATTTACAGAAGTTTTCTGATGACTTTGCAATCGTAGGTTATATAAGGAATCATGATGAGAGTGAGTATAGGTTGCTTTTAAAAAGTTTTGCTGACTGGTGTGATATGAATTGTCTTAAATTAAACACTAGTAAGACCAAAGAAATTATTGTTGATTTTAGTAGACATCCATCACAAGCGGTGCCCGTAATTATACACGAGTCAGAAATTGAGATCGTATCGTCATATAGGTACCTGGGTGTATATTTGAACAACAAGCTCGATTGGTCTGAAAACACAATCCAGGTGGATAAGAAGGGTCAGAGCCGCATTCATTTATTAAGACGACTGAGGTCCTTTGGTGTGTGTCAGACACTGTTAAAAACTTTTTATGACTCTGTGTTGTCTTCTGTGATTCTGTATGCTGTAACCTGCTGGGGAGCGGGACTGTTGGAGAAGGAGAAAAACAAATTAAATAAGCTCATAAATGAGCAGGTTCTGTTGTGGGGTGTGCACTACCTACCATAGAAGAGATTGCACAGGATCGAATGCTGGACAAATTTGTTAGTATAATGAACCACGATAGCCATCCCCTTTTTGATACAGTCCAAGCGTGTGCAAGCTACAGGAATACAGGGATACAGGAAGTCTTTTTCACCAACAGTGATCAGATTGTATAACCAAAGTCATACCAGATGAATTGAGCTGAACTTGAATTAGATATTAGATATGTACAAGTGTTTACTTGTTGTTTTTGGAACCAAGGTGTGCAGTATGAAATGTAATTTTATTATTGTTTTTATATGTATCTAACTTATTTATCTATTTTTAGTATGGAGAGCTCTGCTGTGACATGTGAATTTCCCTCCGGGGATTAATAAAGTCAAACTAAAACTAAACTAAAAAACTAAAACTAACTAAAAACTAAAAGAAAATAACCCATCGAAAAGGCTTTAGGACCAAGCGGAATCCTGGCCAAATTCTCAGGAAAGTTGAATGTGCTGGCCAGTTTATTATTTGCCTAATACATAACAATAGGCTAGTTTAGCTTTGTTTTAATGATGTAATAAGTTAGTATAAAAAAATATAATAATAATATATATATATTCATGTTCCTTTGTTCTAAATATTTAGGAAATATTTTGGTACCTACATCAAAACAGGTTATGACCATCCAATCTAATCCAGCTAAAAGTAGTGCTTAAAATATCACAAAAATTCAGTATTTAATTTCATAATTTAATAGAATGAGATGAAAGAACCACCACTTTCACCAGGCTGGCTAAGGGCTTGATAAAGGTAAATCATTCGTCATTCAGTCAAGTTTCTGGAAAAGCGGGCGCCATTTTTAAATGAAATGAGTGAGACTTTCTGAGGTTTGCTTATACACGGGTATTAAAGTCACACAATTAAGCAGACTCATTTATCGTATAACAGATAAATACTGCTTTTCTCACATAGCCTTTGCAAATTTAAATGTACATGTGTGTCCATTCAGCTGCTTGAAATGCAAACGGCTGAGTTATTTCATTAAAATATTTGTATATTTCAGTATAGCCTATTACATTATTATTATAGTTTTCCTCTCTGTCTTCTTGATCTTTTACACTGTAGAAACGGATTAGTTATTTAAAGCAAGTAAACCAATTGCCTTAAAAGCAACACATTGACTGTACAAAAATAATGTAAGTAAACCTATTGTGACTTGGATTTGTTAAGCTGACTTAATTTTAGTTATGCAAATTGTACTCAATTTTTTAAAGTCAACGAATCCCTTTTTACAGTGTGAGACTATTTAGCACGTCTGTTTTCAAATAAGTACTGTAATTATTTATCACAATTTTACATATTTGGTGCTTCATTAAGTAAAGAAAAATCCACAATTAAATTTAGAAGACACACTGGAGTGTGGAAGAGCAGATTTATTTTACTTTATGTCATTTAGCTAAATAAATAAAAAGCTGAGATGGGTGGGGGGTGTGGGTTAGAATATATATACTGTATAAAGTTGTATATACTGTAAAATAAAGGTGTATTGGGAAAAAAGTGATGAGTGTTATTTTTTAAAAAGTGAGTACAATTTGCATAATTATAAAAATTAAGTCAGCTCAACAGTTCCAAGTTACAATCGGTTAACTTGTTTGCTTTTACCGCAATTGGTTTACTCACTTTAATCACTTTTTACAGTGTTAACTAGCCTACACACAAAACATGTTTGCTGCCTCTTCAAATTACTTATTTAAAATAAACTAAAACAACATAATTATTGAGTTTTTTTGCACCTGTTTTATGTTCAATCCACGTAAATTTGTTACATGAACTTAATTGATTTGTGTTGGAGCAGCATAAATAAATTGTGTGGAACTCAGCATTTTTACAATGTAGTGTTTTACAAAATATGGTGTATAAGTGGATAATATAATATTATTTCTAAACGTCTGCTCTTTTGATCAAAATAATTGACGGGCCTTTTGAGCTGCTGTTCGGTCATTGGCCACTAAGAGGCGCTAAATACCTAAGCGGTGTTGAAATAATTAGCCTAAACAATGTCATCAGGTCAGGGCATCCGCTGCGTAAAAACTTGCTGGATAAGTTGGCGGTTCATTCCGCTGTGGCGACCCCGGATTAATAAAGGGTCTAAGCCGACAAGAAAATTAATGAATATCATCAGGTCACAAATAAAGGATTTTGAACTAGGCACAACATGTTTTATTTTTTATTTGTGTGATTTTACTTAAAAGTTTTATGTAAGCTATTACTTTAGTTGGGGCAGATTGAGTTCAGTCAAAATAAATCTGCTTTAAAGTCGTTTAGCTAATGTGCTGTATTCAGGTTTATACTTTTTCTATTGCCAATCAAAAAGAGTCGTTTACAATATTTCCCAGTTTAATTTGTGACTTTATATTTTAGACAATGCATTTCAGTCACACGCGAATGAATATATCAAAACCAAACAAAATATAACATTAATAACATTTAATTTAATTATTTTGCCTATTAAAAAAATAAATAATAATAATAATAATAGGCCTAATAATAATAATAATAATAATAATAATAATGATATTAATAATAATAATAATAATGATAATAATAATAATAATAATAATAATAATTGTCACTGTAATTGTTTTGTTTTGTATACCGCCAGTTCTCTTCGGAGTTCATAGGCTGAAATAAACTCAAATATTTAGCAATCAAAACTGTCACCAACCCACAGAACACATAAAAACAGTCCAAGTCAAATGTGACTTTATTATCTCAAAGTAAACGGTCAGTAAATACAAACACACATGCTGATTTAAATAATAATAATAAAACAAACGATAAACAAAGGATGATCGAGCTGATTCGATCCCGAAATTATAAATATAGATTCAAAGTGCGACTCTGATAGACTTCAAAGCACAAATCAAACTCGATGATAAATAGAGTTTCAAGACAATCCTATGTACAATGTCACTTTGCATTGAGAAGGGGTTGAGATTCACTGCCATAGATAACAACTGCACGATGAAATTAAGACTAATGTACAAAAGCGCGCTTTTAACCTCCAGATCATGCGTGAGTTTTCGTAGATTCACTCGATTAGAGACTTTGCATTTCAAAATCAAGTAGCACAAAAAAAAACCGTTCAAAACAAACGTGCAGCTGTTAAATAAAATCCTTGATTTCCTGTCTGAAGTAGTAAAGTGCCTCAAGAGACAGGAGTGAATGGGGAATCTGGAGATGCAGCGCAAATGAGTTCAGCAGTTTGTTTCATCTTTACCTCCATTGCGAGGTTATTTGATCACTTTATTCATGAAGGAGTAGTTTAAATATCCAAGAACACCTGAGAGAGACCTTCTGCTGATTTACAGACAATTATCATAAAACGTTTTTGAACATTTGCGTCTATTCTGATAAATCCACTGGCCTTTAAATGCGCACTGAACATTCTTAAACATAAAGGCTCGTCAATGAACATCGCAGCCTCTTGAACGCACACAAACTCTGAACTTCTTAACAAGAATAAGAGTTGCTCTTTTCCAAAAGGAAAGGTTTATTGGCACCTGTGGCTCAATTGGGAACTTGTTTGAGACCAGTTTCCATTCCACAAAAAAGTGCTTTGTAGTGGAAAAGTGTCCTTTAGATTTGTATTATTAATTTAGGAACTTTTTAAAAGATTTATTGCATCGCTCAGAAGAAACAACTCTTTTTTTTTAGAAGCTGTATTTTTAAGAATGTGCGGCTCTTTGAAGATTAAACGCTTTATGCTGTCTGTTTTTCGGTTCTTCAGATTTGTACGCACCATGCAAGTTTTCCAATTAATTTGAGAATGCAGTTATATTTATGTTTTAGTTCTCATTTGAACCTTTATCTTTAAGAATGCACGCGTGCATTTAGTTCTTTTCAGAGTCCGTTCTGGACGGGTTCTGTGTTGTGGATCATTTCCGGTGATTGGCAGGCTGGGCTGCCCGGTACACTCTGTTCGCTGTCGGTATCGCTGCTCTTTTTAAGCCCGTTAGACCCGGGTTCCCCGGCGCTGTGCGTTTTTACGTGTTTACTGAGATGATCACTGCGCATGAAGCGCTTGTTACACACTGGACAGGAGAATCTCTTTTCCCCGGTGTGTGTGCGTAAATGTCGCTGGAGCTCGTCGGATCTGGTGAAGCGCTTCCCACAGAAGAGCCAGTTACACACGAACGGCCTCTCACCAGTGTGCCAGCGCAAATGCGCTTTGAGGTGAGAGGTCTTTCCGTATACTTTCCCGCACCCCGGGATGTGGCAGCTGTGGAGCCCCTTTCTGCGCAGACTGGCCCCCGCGGGCCCCAGTCTCTCCGCCTCCTGACAGTTCGGACAGTCACAGGTCGCTCTGCCCGAGTAGCGCCTGGTGGAGGAACGCGGAGACCCGGCCAACGGCACCACAGGAGACCCTCCTAAAACCGCGCTGTTGGCACCAGTGCTGCTGTCTGTGTAGGTGGCGGAGAGAACTGGTTTGAACCCGTCCATCAGGTGCTGCCCACTGCTTAGGAGATGTGGAGACGGGCTGGCACTGAACGCGGAGTGAGTGAGGGAGGGATAGTCTGAGTTATAGCCGCTCAGGGGCGAATGCAAAGAGGTCTGAAGCGCGGCACCATTCGCGCTTTGAACATCAATCCAACCTGTGCCAACATCCCACCAGGAGGATCCGCTCCCATCCCCGGAGGAGATGCCAGCATGCGCGGATTTGAACCACGTCTCGTACGGGTGCGCGACGCTCATCCTCGGGTAAATCCCCTGGAGAGAGTCCACTTTCGAGATGAACACCGACTGCGCGCTCGGGTCCTGAGAACTGTTGGCGACTGAAGTTTGAAACACCGGATAGTCGTTTCCAAACGGGCTGGTGGAGGTGGTGGTGCCCGTTAAGGAGAACGAGCTGTTGGCGCTGAAAGAGTCGTTCCTCTGCGCGCCGAACGGGGAGAGAGAGCAGCTGCTGGGCGCTGCGCGTTTCCAAGGGTGAAAGCCGCCTTTCCCAAACGAGCCGCTGTCCGAGGGGGGACTCGAGCTCCCTATTTTGTTACAGGTTGCTGCTAACATGGCCAATGGAGTGGATCCAACCCTTGGTTCCTCCTGTGCGCATACAAAAACCCAGTGTTAACAAGAAAGAAACTAGACAAAGGAGTTTGGCACATTGCAAATTATAAGCAATTTATGAAAACGCGCACAATTTGATTAGTATTCTTTCAAAGATATTTTTCAAGGAAATCATTAGTTCATGAAAATACAGCAGTGAAACGTTATGGATATTTTTGTTGCGTTTAATTGACTTTTTTACCAAAGCAAAAGTTTAAATTGTTTAAACTCAACCCGCTGTGATTTTATTCTTGCATTAAACTTTTCCGACTCTGTTCTGCCATCGGCAACACTGCTCATAAAAACAGAAAGTTCCAGTTAGAACCAGTTTTACAGTCTGATCCTTTAGGACAACATTTAACTCTGTTTAAATACACGTAAACCTTATGTATGACCCAGCAAATCTATAATAAAATTAGCCAATATCGATTGTTTAATCTCCTTTTTTAGTTAGGAATAATTTAAACCTGACGTCTTCAAAGAAATGTTCTACGAACATTATTTCCAATCAACGCCCTAAGAATTGTAAACATTCTGCAGGCTCATGTGACCTTAATCTAGCCTAACAGGTCAGCATTACGCACGGATTACGCACCATCATTCATATCACTAGCGTATATTAATATAAACATCCGATTAAATCATCTTAAATTCGTCTCATTTCAGTTTAAAGAATCCCCAACAGACACACGAAGTTTGTCCCAGCCAGCTTAACGCATAGAGATGCATCCGTACTCACCCCAAGAAGTGAAGTTGCCATCACCTGCGAAAGGTCTTTACATTTATAAGTCCCTCGGCTGTTTTGGAGACTTTTACCGCCCACCACAGCACAAATGCTTTCGGCTCCGGCTTTGAAGATCCACCAGAGCCAGTGCGACCAATCAGATCAGCTGAAATCTTAGGGAATGCGCGTTCGGCGATGATGTCATCTCGATGACGTGTTGCACTGGTAATTGTTTACAAGTGGGAGGAGGGACGGGCGGGGGAGTCAATCTTTACTAGACCTTTTTTTTTTTTAATTGTTAGGGTAACCCATGTAAGGGTAACTAATATTTTATTCTAATGAGATGCATGTGAATGTCTATTTTTGCACAGTGCAACATTTAACAATAATATATAAATTTAAATTATCTAAATATTAAAACCTGTATTATTTATGCGTAAGAGATTTTTTACACCGGGTTGGTGAGGGCGTGGATGGAGGCCGGAAGTGGGTGTTGCACGTGGAGGAGCAGGAGCTTTACAAACAACAGCAGATGAACTTCATCCACGAGCTCTGTCCTCTTTCATCTCATTCACAATAGAGATTCATGCGCGCTTCATCCACGCACAGTCCTGTGCTGCTGTTTCTGATCTCATTTAGGCCACTCCTGGTCATGAGAAACACTTAATTTAGTGCAAATTTGTAGAGAATAAATTGCAGTATTTTTTACTTAAGTATAATGGGGTGCAAAAAAGACTTTAAGACATTTTTTATATGCCTTTAAGCAATTTGAGTGTATGATTAGAGCAGCATTTATAAAGCATTCCTCCTGCGCGCGCACACAAAAATATTTTATTCCATTGATTATATTGGTCTAGAAAGATATAATATTTTAAAAAGAAAATATATAATATACTCGATATATATATATATATATATATATATATATATATATATATATATATATATATATATATATATATATATATATATATATATATATAAACATAAGCCTATACTTTAGCCTTTACATTTCATAGCATTATCTAATATTTTCGAGCTCTTTATTAGATTTTAAATCCTAAATACTGCTGTATTTATAAATATGACCAAAACAAATAATATGCATATAAAAAAATCTGTTGGTTGCTGTGTCACATGCACGCGCTCAACCAGATTGAAACGCATCAACATGCGGCGCACGTGCACACTCCGTGTTTAATTTGACTTTCAGATTTAATAAAGAGGTGAGCTTTAATCACGCGATTTTTATTTGTTTGATACTAATGTTCGATCATTAGGCTACAGGCAGCGGGGAAAGTTAATTAAAAACCACGCGCAGGATCAATTCAGCTTTCAGGTCATCACGATTATATAGTTTATCAGATTTAGAGACTCGCTTGATTTTATATTTGAAGCATTTATATGTATTTGTGTGCTATTGCTTTAATAGAGGAAGAAGTTTGATGTCATCCTGCTGTCTGATTGATGAAAAAATGCAACAGTTAAATAATATAAGTGAATATCAACCTAGTAATTTATTTATCATTCATTCGTTTTCTGCTTAGTCCCTTTATTAATCTGGGGTCGCCACAGCGGAATGAACCAGGGATTTATTTATTTATTTAAATTCTTTCATATTTTAGATGAAGAAACATTGGATAAATAGCATAATCAAGGAAAAATACTGTGTTTTATTCACTTTAGGCTTTGGATTTTTCCCCTTGAAAATCAAAATTTTAAATTTAAATTTTATTTCTCAAGCATAAATTGAACGTCATATTTAAATAAAAATATTAAATAATATCAATGAGGTAAACAGAGTTCAGAGGTCATCATGATACAGAAATGCGCGCGTACGTGTATGTTGAACAGATCTCTCTCTCTCTCTCTCTTTCTCTCTCAATTCAATTCAATTCAATTCAATTATAATTGCTTTACAAGTTCTAAAGTTTACATAAAAAAAGAAAAAATGCATATATAATAAAATGCACAGTAGTAATAGTAATATATATATATATATATATATATATATATATATATATATATATATATATATATATATATATATATATAATGATTAAAAATATAAATAATTAACATATTATTATTCAATATATCATATTCTCTCTCTCTCTCTCTCTCTGTCTCTCTCTCTCTCTCTCTCTCTACATTCTTTCCCACACGTATATGTGCAGAAATCCCGTGAGGAACCTGTTCTCATAATAAGCGCGTTAACACGGACCATCGAGCACCGACAAAACGCACCGACCGAGAGAGACACGCAGTGAGGGGGGACTTTAATTGTTTGCTTGTTGGTTTTCGAGCGAACATCAAATATCTGCTCAGAAATGCACAGAGAGCAGCTTTAATATCCGCCAATTACATGATGCATGACAATTAAAGCCAATCACGAGAAACCACATTTGTTGGGTGGAAAAAAAGAAAACGGCAAATAAAAAAATGTCATTTTTGCATCTTGTATTAGTAAGTTCTCAATTGGAAAATAAAATATTCAAGAGAAAATCTAAAGAAAATTATTTGGAGTATTACTACTAGAATTATTTTGTGCGCGTGTGTATAATTACACGTATTAGTTATTGCTTTGTAATTATTATGTGTATTATCTGAATGGATTTTTTTCCACACATTTTTATTTATATTAGGCAACATTAGATTTCTTTATATTCATTCATTCATTTTCTTTTCGGCTTAGTCCTGTTATTAATCAGCGGTCGCCGCAGCGGAATGAACCACCAACTTACCCAGCCACAACCCTTCACTGGGAAATACACTCATTCACACTCACACTAAAGCCAATTTAGCTAATCAAACTGGTTTGTAAGAAGTAAAGCGTGAGTAAATGAGGACAGAACTGTCATTTTGGGTGAACTGTCTATTTAAGTTGCTTTGTGTTTACTTTGTGTATTTATTAGTAAAATAATTACACTGTAAAAAAATTATATGGCAAAAAGTCTTGACATTGAAAGGACAATTTAAGGAACAGTTCCAAACATGAGCACAAAGGAAGATATTTTGGAAAACAGCTGAAAACCTGTAACCATTGACGTCCATAGGAAAAACAGATTCCATGGAAGTCAATGGTTACAGGTTTTCAGCTTTTTTTCAAAGTATCTAGAAGTAGAAGAAAGTCAAACAGGTTTGGAAGAAAAGAAGTGTTAGAAAATGATGACAGAGTTTTCAGTTTTGGGTGAACTGTCTCTTTAACTTATTATTTTAGTCTTGATTGATGTAAGTTGAGCTGAAAAGACAAATCTGTTTGATTCAACTAATAAAATTAAGGGAGCAAGAATTTTTCAGTGTATAATACACGTTTAGATAAAATATAGACCCAACTTTTATTTAAAGATTTAACCCAAGCATTCACAAAAAAAAAGTTCTTCAGCAGTTCAATACTAATTAAGTGCTATACAGAATATAGTATCTGTAATGGTTCCTCACCATGTTCAAAGATATAGGTCCTATAGCATTTAAAGTGGTTCCCCCTATGATTATGAACCAAAGAACCATGCAATTGCATTGCTATTTAGCACCATTTCTTCTTCTACTGTGTTTAGAGTGTTGTGTTTGTCCAAATTTAGATTGAAAATACCCTTTTCAGACAGGACAACTCATAACTGCTCTTCTATATCTGAATTTGAATCTGTATTTTTTAGTCATTATATCTGAAGCTCTTGGCACTGTGTGTGTGAGTGTGTGTGCGTGCGTGCGTGCGTGTGTGTGTGTGTGTGTGTGTGTGTGTGTGTGTGTGTGTGTGTGAGAGAGAGAGAGAGAGAGAGAGAGAGAGAGAGAGAGAGAGAGAATGTGCGATTCTTGTCTTCTTTATGACCAAATGTCCCCACAAGTATAGGAATAACAGTCATTTTTGACCTTATGGGGACATTTTTTGGTCTCCATTAGGAAGTATTTTAGCAATGCAGAATAAATGCAGAATGTTTCCTATGAGGGTTGGGTTAAAAATACAGAGTTTGTACAGTATAGAAATCCTTACGTTAATGGGAAGTACCCAAAAAGATAGCTGTAAAGTGTGTGTGTGTGTGTGTTTGAGAGAGAGAATATGTGTTACTTGTCTTCTTTATGACCAAATGTCCCCACAAGTATAGGAATGACAGTAATTTATGACCTTATGGGGACATTTGTTTGGTCCCAATTTGGAAGTAATTAGAACAAGTTAAAATGCAGAAAGTTTCATTTAAGGGTTTGGTTAAAAATAAAGAGTTTGTACAGTATAAAAAAACCTTACGTTATTGGGAAGTCTCCTAAAAGGTGGCTGTTAAGTGTGTGTGCTTGTGTATGTGTATTTGTGTGTGTGGGTGTGTGTGTGAGAGAGAAAGACAGAGAGAATGTGTGTGTTTCTTGTATTCTTTATGACCAAATGTTCCCACAAGTATAGGAATAGCAGTAAATTTTGACCTTGTGGGGACATTTTTTAGTCTCCATTAGGAAGTATTTTGGAAAAAGTTTAAATGCAGAAAATTTCCTTTGAGGGTTTGGTTAAAATTATAGTTTGTACAGTATTGAAATCTTTACATTAATGGGATGTCCCCAAAAAGATAGCTCTGTGAGAGAGAATGTGTGTTTCTTGTATTCTTCATGACCAAATGTCCCCACAAGTATAGGAATAGCAGTCAATTTTGACCTTGTGGGGACATTTTTGGTCCCCATTAGGAAGTATTTTAAAAAAGTAAAAATGCAGAATGTTTCCTTTGAGGGTAAAAATATAGTTTGTACAGTAAAAAAATCTTTACGTCAATGGGAAGTCTCCTGAAAGTTAGCTGTTAAGTGTGTGTCTGTGTTTATTCTCACTGTACTGAACATTGTTGACATTGCTGTGTTAAGACCTTGATGACTCCTGGTCTGAACACGAGCTGTCTGTCAGCGAGGGTGTGTGTGTGTGTGTGTGTGCAGATGTTTGTGCGCTGATAAACAGGTTAGACTGCAGCTGCGTGAAGACCGGGTTTCTGTGAATTCAATCACGCAACCATGAGTACATTCTGTTGTTGACACACTTTGGATACAAATTGGTTTCCACAAAGGAGGGAAATCTCAAAATCTGAAGATCATGCATTTCTAGAAGTTTTTCTTTCTTTCCTGAAACATTTGTTTTATTTAATTAAGTCTACCTCAGCTCAAAACTTTGGAATAATTACCTTTTTTCATTAATTAAGTGGGAGTTTGCATGTTCTCCCCGTGTTGGCGTGGGTTTCCTCCGAGTGCTCCGGTTTCCCCCACAAGTCCAAAGACATGTGGTACGGGTGAATTGGTTAAGCTAAATTGTCCGTAGTGTATGTGTGTGAATGAGTGTGTATGGATGTTTCCCAGTGATGGGTTGCAGCTGAAAGGACATCCACTTCATAAAACACATATACTGGATAAGTTGGCGGTTCATTCTGCTGTGGCGACCCCTGATTAATAAAGGGACTTAGCCGAAAAGTGCAGGGCGTCATGGTGGCTCAGTGGTTAACACTGTCACCTCACAGCAAGAAGGTCGCTGGTTCGAGTCCCGGTTGGGTCAGTTGGCATTTCTGTGTGGAGTTTGCATGTTCTCCCCGTGTTAGCGTGGGTTTCCTCCGGGTGCTCCGGTTTCCCCCACAGTCCAAACACATGCGCTATAGGGGAATTGGATGAGCTAAATTGGCTGTAGTGTATGATTGTCATTGTGTATGGTTGTTTTCTATTACTGGGTTGTGGCTGGAAGGGCATCCGCTGTGTAAAACATGCTGGAATAGCTAGCGGTTCATTCTGTGGTGGCGACCTCTGAAAAATCAGAGACTAAGCTGAAGAGAAAATGAATGAACAAATGAGTTAAGTGCAAAATAAAATCATCACCATATGTGTCCGTGGTGGAACTGTGTGTTTGTAAAGTACACCCATCGTAAATTTATCAGTCGTATACAAACAGACAAAGAAAATGGCATATCTGTATCTGTTCTAGTCGCAGATATTGGAATTGTATCCTCGTTAAATTACGAGTAGGTTCCGTTTTCCTTTACGATTTGATAATTACAGACGCGTGAATTTTATTTACGCATTTATTACGTGATTTTATTCCATACTTGTCTTAAAAAACTAACAAAACCAATGAATGATTTTCGAGTAAAGGTTTAAGTTTTGACTTTAAATGAAGACAGCCGCAGGTATGTGTTTAGTTAGAGGCAAGAAAGTAAATGTGTACGTCTTGTATATTTTGCGTGTGTTCAGTGTGTGAGCAGGATTGACAGCTTCCTCTTATTATCCTCTGCAGAAGGAGTGTCTCGTCCTGAGGACATGCTGGTGGAAGTTATTCGCTGTCTGTCATCATGAGAGAAGGAACGAGCGAGAGGTTTTGCGAGACGACAGACAAAAGCAAACTTTACAGTTATTGTTACAGTAACAAGCATGCTGATCGCAATCATAATGTAAATATAACATGACTTTAGTTACCAAAAAGGTCACGACAATATTTATTCAGTGTAAAAATGCTGGGTTCTACAATATTCCTTCATGTGGTCCTAACCCATTTAGTTAACTTAATTGTTAAAAATTAAAATGGAACATAAAACAATTTAATTGTCCCTCCAACATTTTCAATTGTGTTGATTCAGATCATTATAAACAAGTGGATTAAACAAGCAGCAATAAGTTTTGCGTATGATAAATAATTGAGTAGATGACACAAACGAGCATAACATCTTTACGATTTTCCATGCCTGATTCTGCTTAACTGATATTGTTATTTTTAATTTTGTTTTTTAACATTAAGTTTGCCTGATTTGTCAAACTTTTAACTGTGACTAAACAATAACTTTAATTAACAGTGTTAGTTTAGCATGTTTCCGGTTATTTTATTACATTATTATGCTATTATAATATATTTTAATCATATTTAGTCTTTTAAAATCTTTTTTTTTGTTGTTGATTGTTGTTTATTTTAGTCATTATTTATTTAATTTGAAACATTTTGGAAGATCATTTTATTTATTTATAGTTTAGTTTTGCTGATTCACTGAAAAAAGTGTTGCATGCAGAACTGTTGCAAACAATTTATTTGTGTTGAATTTAAACAAAATTAAATTAAATTGAATAATGTTCAACTTAATTTGTTTTTTTAAATTCAACACAATTAAATTGTTTACAACCACTTAACATAAAAAATTGAGTAAATCCAAGGAATTATCTTTGAATAATTTTTTTTCAGTGTATACATGCTATCCCAACATAAATTGATTAAGTTAACTAATTTAAGTGGATTGAACATAAAACGATTAAGTTGTTCCAACAAATCACAAGACTTGTGTTGATTTAGCTCATTTTTAAAAAGTAGTTTGAACAAGCAGCAAATAAAATTTCGGTCTAAGTGTAGTACTGAACGAGAATAAGAAACGTGGCTGATTTTATATATATATATATATATATATATATATATATATATATATATATATATATATATATATATATATATATATATATATTTAGGTAAAGCAAAGTAATTTATGTTGTTTATGGTCTTTCGTGATGCTGTAAACAAATGTATCTCTAATAGGTTTGTTTAAGTTTGTTTTTTCCCCACAAAAATCCACTGTAAAAAATTCAGTTCCACCGAATTCATTCATGTTGTCCCAACACACATAGATTAAGTTAACTTAACAAATTTGAGTTGATTGAACATAAAGCAATTAGGTTGTCCCACAAAGCTCTCAAGAATTGTGTTGTTTTGGCTCAAGCAGGAAAATCTTTTTTAGTGTATTACAGTTAAACTAAACGAGAATAAAAAATGTTGCTGATTATAGATAAAAAAAATTGTGCATTATGCAGTAAAAATCTATATTTCAACTCAATGGCTTTTGCTGCTTGTGCAAATTACTTATTTAAAATTAGTTGAAACAACACAATTTTTAAGTTTTTTTTGGGGGGGTGGGTGGGGGCATATTTAGTAAAAAAACAATGAAGTTAACTTAGTTAATTTGTGTCGGGACAACATGAAGAATTGTGTGGAACATAGCATTTTTTACAGAGTATTATATTGCATTTTATTAAGAATTTTTAATGTTTGATTTTAGACATTTTATCAGTTTACTTTAGGTATTTATAGTATAGTTTTAGAGTTCATAATTGTAAAGGATGCATACTTGTTGTCTCAACACAAATTAATTGAGTTAACAAATTTAAGTAGATCGAACATAAAACAATTAAGTTGTCCCCAAGAATTGTGTTGTTTCAACTCATTTTAAATAAGAACAAGCAGCAAAATCATTTTAATGTACCACAGTTAAACTAAATGAGAATAAGAAATGTTGCTGATTATAGAAAATAAAATAATACGTTTCTGAAATATTTCAGTAAAGCAAAGTTCCATTATGCTATTTCAAATAGGATTATTTGAGTATGTTTGCCAAAAAAAAAGAAATGCTCGGTTATTTACACTCAATAAATTTTTTAAATTAAAATTATCGAGCCAAATTTAACCCAATGTTTGTCCAAATTTGATCCAATTTGGGGTTTAAATAACCCAACATTTCCCAGAGTGTATTCATGCATTTTCCTTCAGCTTAGTCTCTTTATTCATCAGGCATCGCCACAGCGGAATTAACCACCCAGTACTGGGAAACACCCATACTCACTAATTTTACAGCCAATTTAGCTTATTCAATTCCCCTATAGCGCATGTGTTTGGACTGTGGGGGAAACCGGAGTACCCAGAGAAAACACACGGGATAACATGCAAACTCCACACAGAAATGCAAACTGGCCCGGCTGAGACTCAAACCAGTGACCTTCTTGCTGTGAGGCGACAGTGTTACAACTGAGCAGCGTGTCACCTCTTAGAGTGTAATTCCTGCTTAAACATGTAAGGTGATGCCATGCATTTGTAATCAATTGCAAACTTTACTACCGCAGCAATTTTTTGATTCTGCATCAAATGATTTCCAGTGTAGCTGACGATGTTACAGCCTGAAGTGCCTCTCTCTCTCTATCATTATATGTGTTGTTCTGCTGTCTGTCTCGCTCTGATCATCAGCTAGAGAGCCACGGATGCTTCATTAGAGCCCAGATTTCCCAGAGGAGTCTCTCTCTTTCTCTCTCTCTCTCTCTATTAGGTTGATTTGTCGTACGCTAAACACACTCTGCATTGTCTTTAATCAACCTGTTGTCCATCAGCAGACGTGATAATTTATGCCCGATCGACAGAAAAGACGGAGACGGATTTTGCGAGCCAGTTCGGAGTCCTGAAGGTCGCAGGGGTCAAGCGTCATCATCGTGTGTCTTCCTGAGTGAATTCGGGGTAATGTAATTAGTGTGGCGGAGAGGTCTAGACTCTAATAGTCGGAGCTAATTTATGTACGTTTAAGTATACGCACACTTACACGATGAGGTTGCGTGATCGCGGAGATAACAGAAGACAATGGTTGCTCTCAATATATAGGCCAGACATTTCATTAGGTTCAGCTTGTTGGTACCAAGATGAACACTGTAAAAAAAACGGTAGAATTTTACCGTTAACAAAAATACTGTAGAAACATTAGATGTAGCATAGGACTAGGGTTGGGTATCGTTAATTTTTTTTTCGATACCGGTGCTAAATCAAAAATAGTGCCTAAACCAATACCCTTAAGCCACAAAATTAATCGACAATATGTATATATTTATATATATATATATATATATATATATATATATATATATATATATATTAATCATAATTGAACAATATAAATATAAATTTATAATAAGTTTTAAGTAAACATCAATTCATATTTTATCTATTTGAAAAAAAAAAAAAAAAACGGTAGAATTTTACCGTTAACAAAAATACTGTAGAAACATTAGATGTAACATAGGACTAGGGTTGGGGAGCGTACATTTTTTTTGTCGATACCGGCGCTAAATCAACACTTTTAAAATGGTACCGGTGCCAAAATAGTGCCTGAACCAATACCCTTAAGCCACAAAATTAATCGACAATATATATATATATATATATATATATATATATATATATATATATATATATATATATATATATATATATATATATATATAAAATCATAATTGAACAATATAAATATGAATTTATAATACGTTTTAAGTAAACATCAATTCATATTTTATCTATTTGAAAAAAAAAAAAAAACGGTACAATTTTACCGTTAACAAAAATACTGTAGAAACATTAGATGTAACATAGAACTAGGGTTGGGTATCGTTAATTTTTTTGTCGATACCGGTGCTAAATCAACACTTTTAAAATGGTACCGGTGCCAAAATAGTGCCTGAACCAATACCCTTAAGCCACAAAATTAATTGACAATATATATATATATATATACTTATACGGTCTGGTCCGTTTTTTGGCCGCAAAGGCCGGTGTCGCTTGCTGCTTGCACTCTCAGCAGTCACACTCTTTTCATTTATTCATGTATTTGACAGGCCCATGAGCAAAATGCAGCCCGCAGGGTAATCATGATGTAATAGTAAATCATCATTCGACCCCAAACAGCGGCACCTTAGTGAATATAAGATTTCTAAAAATTAATATTAATGAATAATACACCTGCTCAGTGAAAATCAGATGATTCACTACTTAATAAGTCTGATATAATTTGATCAGAGATTTTAAAGGGGTAGAAAGAGATTCAGGTCAGTCACAGTGCAGTATATATATTTTGTTCTTATATTTGTATATATTTTGCGCGTTGTGTTACTACGCCGCCGACCCGTGTTCGATTCTCACCTGGATATGTATAGTTATAATTTTTTCATTTTTATTGTTAAGACATATAATACTGTTAGGGTTTTTGAACATTTGAAGTTCTAAAGCAGCTGTTTTCTTGAAAAAGACGCGGTAGTGTTAACTGAATTGGAAATGACCTTATTTTAATATAGACAGTCGTGAACTGGGCGAGGCAGTGGCGCAGTAGGTAGTGCTGTCGCCTCACAGCAAGAAGGTCGCTGGGTCGCTGGTTTGAGCCTCGGCTCAGTTGGCGTTTCTGTGTGGAGTTTGCATGTTCTCCCTGCCTTCGCGTGGGTTTCCTCCGGGTGCTCCGGTTTCCCCCACAGTCCAAAGACATGCGGTACAGGTGAATTGGGTAGGTGAATTGGGTAGGCTAATTGTCCGTGTGTGTGAATGTGTGTGTGGATGTTTCCCAGAGATGGGTTGCGGCTGAAAGGGCATCCGCTGCGTAAAAACTTGCTGGATAAGTTGGCGGTTCATTCCGCTGTGGCAACCACGGATTAATAAAGGGACTAAGCCGACAAGAAAATGAATGAATGAACAGTCGTGAACTGAGGTGGGCTAAGGCTTGAAACTCCAAGGCTGAAAAGGAGTCCCACTCCTGCCCTGATTCCACGCCTCCTTTTTAAAATCAAACACGACTGAATTCGTACGAATTAGCCATTAAACTGACAAAACGTAAAATATTTACGTGAGATCAGGCTGGTTCAACTGAAGAAAAAACTCAGGTTTGTGACAATTGAAGAGAAAGCAATCGATCACTGTCAGTTTTGCGTGAACTATCCCTCTTTCTCTAATGTTCACCTAACAAAAATAAAACTTTCCTCTGGATGTTTTTGTGAATATCAACAGTGCCCCTAAATAGCAGCCTTTTATAGTGTCTGTTAAATCCTGAGTGAATCTAAGCGAGAGAATGTCAGATCTCCAGGGAATCACAGAGACGACAGGTTAAATTATGGGTCAGCGGCGACGATCACATCCCCCATCATAACATGATCATCTAAATCAGAAACCCTGATACCACTTTAAGTCGACAACTGCCTGCATCCTTCCACAGCGCTAAACATGTGTGTTCGCAAGCCTTGTGGATGTTTACTATCATACGTCTGTGTGTGATTTTGCACATGCGGCTGCAGTGTGTCGGATGTGTTTATGTGTGTGTTGCTCTGGTTTAATCAGAGCTCCTTCACCAGCCTCTTATTGACCGTCATTCTGTGGATGTTGTAAGCAGTTGCTGTCCAAGGTTAAATGAAATTGCAGTACGTCAGATTTTCTTTGTGAAGAGAGCAAAAGAGAAAGATGGATAGATGGGTAGAGAGAGAGAGAGAGAGAGAGGGAGGGAAAGGCGATAGATAGAGACAGAGAAAGTGAATCTTCTTCTAGCTTGTGATAAATGTGAACCCTGATCAACACAAGAGTGCTATGAAGTCGTTCATCACAGGCATAATTTAAACTGTACTTACATCTGCAGTCACACACGTTTGTTAGTGTGTGTGTGTGTGTGTAGTAATAATCAATAACATTTCAGGTTCATTATGTCATTGGATAAATAGTAGTCAGTATTATGTAACAGGATTATGCTACAGCGTAATTAAATTTCTGGCAAACAGTGTGCAAGCGAGTTGTAGAATAGTAATTACGTAGTCCTATTGTTTCTAAACGTCTGAACAAAAATACTGTAGAAACATTAGATGTAACATAAGACTAGGGTTGGGGATCGTAAATTTTTTTTGTCGATACCGGCGCTAAATCAACACTTTTAAAATGGTACCGGTGCCAAAATAGTGCCTGAACCAATACCCTTAAGCCACAAAATTAATTGACAATATATATATATATATATATATATATATATATATATATATATATATATATATATATATATATATATATATATATATATATTAGGGGTGTAACGATACACTCAGCTCACGATACGATGTGTATCACGATATAATGCTCACGATTCGATATGTATTACAATATTTGGAATAAAAATTGAAAATTAAACTGAAATGCAAATTTTACCAAGTAAACTATTTTTTATATATTTCTTTTGTTTCAACTTGTTAAACTGAACCTTCTTTAAGAAAATAAATTAAACAGGCCTGACTCTGGAAAATAAAACAATTTAAAAACTTCTTAAAAATATTATTGAAATGACAGACAAAATTAAGAAACAATTTAAGTAAAGGTGCAAAAAAAATAAGCTTTCTATTCAATTGAATTTAACAGTAAGAGCTCAAGGCTTTGCTTGGTCACTTGCGTTTTTTGTGTGTGCAAAAAAAATCCACATTTCCAGGTATTTAATTCATATTTAATTAAATTTATTGTAAATTAAGAATATTAAGCACTCAAGTTCACCGGTTTGATCATCTCTTAAAAAGCGGCGAGGCAGTAGCGCAGTAGGTAGTGCTGTCGCCTCACAGCAAGAAGGTTGCTAGTTCGAACCTCGGCTCAGTGTGGAGTTTGCATGTTCTCCCTTCGCGTGGGTTTCCTCCGGGTGCTCCGGTTTCCCCCACAGTCCAAAGACAATGCGGTACGGGTGAATTGGGTAGTGTGTGTGTGTGTGTGGATGTTTCCCAGAGATGGGTTGCGGCTGGAAGGGCATCCGCTGCGTAAAAACTTGTTGGATAAGTTGGCGGTTCATTCTGCTGTGGCGACCCTGGATTAATAAAAGGACTAAGCTGACAAGAAAATGAATGAATGAATGATCTCTTAACAAGGCCACATTTTAAGTATTGTAGTAAGCAGTGGCGTAGCGGGGCAATAATTGAAAATCCGGCAACCGCATTAATCAAACTCTTGGGAACAACTGTGGTCGGAACCAAAGTTCACAGGTCTGTGTTCTCTGAACTCCTCTCAAGCGGTGGACTACTTCATTCTGATTGCTTGCCGCCGAACCACGTCAGAGCTCATACCATAAAGTTGACTTGATTTCAACTCTCCTCGACGCTCACACCGGAGAAGACGCGCCGCGCTGTTTCTCGCCGCCGGTTTTCATTGAAAATGAATGACTTCTGGCTACTTTGACGCTCTCGCTGCTTTCGGTTTGTGATCGATCCTTAGTTTGTGAAGGCTTCGCCGCGTTGTCGCTCCACCCCGCCTCCCTTCCCCGCTCCTCAATTTGTGATCACTTCCCAGCGGTTTCCCCACCACTCCCCTCATCATCAATGAGAAATGGAAGTGTTGTTTGCACTATTGTCTGTTTTAGGCGGCATTGTGCAGTTATTCATTTGTTACGTTTAGTAACAACTCGACCTCGTCGTCTGTCCACAAAAATACCTCTCTTGCTTTCTTTGCCATCACGTTCATTGTTTAACCGGCGTTTGTTGACTAACAATAACCAAACGCTGAGTGAGACACATGCTTCCTGTTTATACTAGAAAGCGCATGCACAGAGTGCACGAATGGTCACGTGATTTACGATTTTGGTGGTGTAGTTTGGACGGAGATATGTTCAGAAACGCTAGTGTGAACGCGGATCGTTTTTGATCTAAAACACCGTTTTAAAACTAAAACACACGTGTAAACGGGGCCTAAAGGCTGATTTATACTTCTGCGTCAAATGCCGGCATAGCCTTTCGCCGTGGCCGTCGGCGTCGCTCAAGTGCACCTCTCAAAAAATGTAACTACACGTCGCAACGACGCGTAGCGCAAGTTCTGTGATTCGTCGGCTTGGTAGCACTGACTAGTCTGGGCGGGACAGAGAGCCGCGCGAATGGTGCGAGCCTGATGGAGCGATTGTTTACAAGTGTGGAGTCCCGTGAAAGAGCTCCGGATGGAAAGTTTTGTTTTGTGTTTACCTCATAGTTAAAGTTGTTGCACGTCCGCCGCTTCCTACCTCAAAATGAGCGAGTTTGAGCCACTTGTACATAGAAACTCGACACAGAGGAACATTTACACCTCACTGCCAACTAGCGTTTCCAAAGTGTTAATGCAGACCAACAGAAACAGCGCGCAGAAGTATAAATGCACAGCTACGCGTGTAGCATGCGCCATGGGTTACGCCGGTCACAGAAGTATAAACCAGGCTGAAGTCTCTAAGGCCCCATTTACACTAGTGTGTTTTAGAATGAAAACGATCCGCGTCCACACTCGCGTTTTACCCAGCGTTTCTGAACTGCTCTTCGTCCACACCAAAACGCTGAAAACGCACATCACGTGACCACACACACACTCTCGGGCAAGCGCTGCAGCTCATCTACCCAGATGAGAGCTCTGCTAGTCGGACTTCTCATCAAGCATCTCCCGCTGGATCTAATATCTCACTATATTTATTAAATGGGATATTTCATTCATCTTGTTGTCTTTATCTAACGACATATTCCCTGAGTTTGGGCATTGGAATCTATTACTTGTTCTCAGGTAACGGGTTTTGACTGAGCGCAAAGATAAGTTAATGATTAATGTAAGCACGTACATTCTGTATATTGACTGATCGCTTGCCTTTATTTCCTATAATGTATAAACTTATTGTATGTTATACTTTTATAATGGCCATTATCGATTATTAAAACTGATATTTAGCAAAAGAGAGGGGATGTTTCGTATTTTCACTGAAATTGAAAGGAGGCCGTTGTTATAGGCTCCGTTTTATCCACACAATGAAGATGACGCTCATATATGCAGCACGACGCCTCAACATTTCTGCTGTCTGTTTAGTTGTTAATATTAAAATGAAAGTAGGCAGTTCCCTTAAATCATGTTTACATTTTATTGTTGAGAAAGTGAAACAACGTAGCCAGGGTGATGTGAATGAAGTTATAAAGTACACTGTTCCCTTTGAAGATGTACCCGTGTCCTCGGTATAGTCTGTTTTCCATATCAAACTGAGAAGAAGAGATGCAGCCTTGATCAAACTTGCGAAGTCTGAACTTACACGGAGAAGATGCAGGACTGAACTGTGTGTGTTAGGCTACTTAATATTGAGGAAAAGCCCCAATCAGAGAGGCGAACGTCTGCAGCCCGCCTCTGTTTTCAGATGTCTCCGTTTTCCATCATCCACACTGAGACGGAGCAGCAGCGTTTCAGAATGAAAACGGCCTCTCCAGCGTTTTCGAAACGCTCCGTTTTCTGCGCTCCAGAACTCCGGCGTAGTGTGGACAGATGGCGTAACCGTAGCAAAACTTATGCGTTTTCAAACTAAAACGTATTCGTGTAAACGGGGCCTCAGTGGCTCTGTTATCTCATTGACACCTCAGAAACACTTCCAGATTCATGGCGGTTGCCCTTTTGTTTTCTCACACACTTAATTAAAGGTTTGAATTGTCTCGAATCTCATTGATTTGATCCTGAAGGCCCCTCCAGGATTTCAGAGAGAGACGTTTAGCACTTTATTTATGCTTGTTGGTTGGATGAATTTATAGACGGCCTGATCGATGGAAGGATGGATTAATAGTCTGATTGAAACAGTTTTTCCCGTCACATTCATCACCTCGTTTTACAGTCACGTCAATGGAGGGCGGTGCATGCATAGCTGGACATGTATAAGGTCCTGCTGTCGCGTTCCTTCACCAATAAACTCCACCTGAGGTCAGCAGACGAGGTCACGGAGGGAGACTTAAACACGCCTAAATTAGCCCAGGCCTTTTATGTGTCTTTATTTGTCCTCGGGGATGTGCGGTCTGGTTAGGGCAGTGTTTAGGACAGTAGTGGACAGTAAGTGGACTATGGTCCCTGTGGGATCTTTTCAGCCATTAATACAACCTTTCCTCTCCTCTGCTGCCCCAGTGACCTCTTGGTAATAAAACAATATTATCTGTCAGCAGATTGAAGGCGGGGGGCAATTAGCAGCTTTTGTCCCAATGGGGTGTTTAGAGACGAACCCCGAGAGGTTAAAGTCCTTGATTAAAGAAGACACTGTGCTGTTCGCCCTCCGACCGCTGCCTGGTGGTCGCGCTCGGGTTTTAACGTCTGTCCGCTGCCGAGTGTTTATCCCACCCGGCTGTGTTTATCAAAAGGGGTTAAATGACATAAGTGGGTTAATCCGTGAAAGCCCTGTGCTTTTTCACATATGTTCTTTGTCGGCGCGGTCTGTGAAGGCCTCAGTATTAGCCTCATTCAGCTCAGGACGCTGAAAGGAAATGCTTGTGAATAGAAGCGATTCTCACACTAAAGGAGAGAATGCGCCATCTGAAACCCTGATATTAGCCGCTTTTGTGGTTAATCCTCTCTAAGTGTGTGTGAGAGAAACGGACTGGCTTCTCAGGTGAATGTTCTGGCGCAGGTTGATGGCTTTGTTTTCTCTGGTTTCACTTCGCTCTGTAGTCGATCATGTGGAACAATTTATTTTTCGGGCGCTCTGTAAAAAGGTCTTGGTTGTCGTGACCCAACATTGGGGCAAACCCAATGTTGGGTTCATTTTTGAATAAAAAATTCAATGACACTTTTTAACCCAGTGGTTTGGGTTTTTCCATATTTGGGTTATGACAACCCATCATGGTAGGTAGGTAGGTAGGTAGATAGATAGATAGATAGATAGATAGATAGATAGATAGATAGATAGATAGATAGATAGATAGATAGATAGATAGATAGATAGATAGATAGATAGATAGATAGATAGATAGATAGATAGAGGGACGGATAGATAGATAGATAGATAGATAGATAGATAGATAGATAGATAGATAGATAGATAGATAGATAGATAGATAGATAGATAGATAGATAGATAGATAGATAGATAGATAGAAAGATAGATAGATAGATAGATAGATAGATAGATAGATAGATAGATAGATAGATAGATAGATAGATAGATAGATAGATAGATAGATAGATAGATAGAGGGACGGATAGATAGATAGATAGATAGATAGATAGATAGATAGATAGATAGATAGATAGATAGATAGATAGATAGATAGATAGATAGATAGATAGATAGATAGATAAATAGATAGATAGATAGATAGATAGATAGATAGATAGATAGATAGATAGATAGATAGATAGATAGATAGATAGATAGAGGGACGGATAGATAGATAGATAGATAGATAGATAGATAGATAGATAGATAGATAGATAGATAGATAGATAGATAGATAGATAGATAGATAGATAGATAGATAGATAGATAGATAGATAGATAGATAGATAGAGGGACGGATAGATAGATAGATAGATAGATAGATAGATAGATAGATAGATAGATAGATAGATAGATAGATAGATAGATAGATAGATAGATAGATAGATAGATAGATAGATAGATAGATAGATAGATAGATAGATAGATAGATAGATAGAGGGACGGATAGATAGATAGATAGATAGATAGATAGATAGATAGATAGATAGATAGATAGATAGATAGATAGATAGATAGATAGATAGATAGATAGATAGATAGATAGATAGATAGATAGATAGATAGATAGAGGGACGGATAGATAGATAGATAGATAGATAGATAGATAGATAGATAGATAGATAGATAGATAGATAGATAGATAGATAGATAGATAGATAGATAGATAGATAGATAGATAGATAGATAGATAGATAGATAGATAGATAGATAGATAGAGGGACGATAGATAGATAGATAGATAGATAGATAGATAGATAGATAGATAGATAGATAGATAGATAGATAGATAGATAGATAGATAGATAGATAGATAGATAGATAGATAGATAGATAGATAGATAGATAGATAGACAGATTGATAGACAGATGGATAGATAAATAGATAGATGGATGGATGGATAGATAGATGGATAGATAGATAGACAGACAGACAGACAGACAGACGGACAGTCTCCCTCATGCTTTTCTTATTCAATATTATGCAATAAAAATAATGATCTGTTCAATTCACATACAAATAATGTAGTCAGGTGAAGCTCTAAAGCCAGAAAACCAGTTTAAATCACGTCTGCGTGCTGCAGTATTTTCTGACGAAACGCCTAGAGGAATGAAACTATACAGCAGTACATGTGTAATCTCTTTAGTCATGCTGTCTGGCACATTTACAGTGTAGAGGAGTACACAGACTACAAACACCTTTGAAAGTATTTTAGATGTAACATTAAAGTTTGAGCTCAACATAGAGGCCATTATCAAGAATGCTCATCAAAGTTTGACCGTCCTGAGGAGATTATACTTATCTTCTGTTCGAAGATCTACACTGTAAACTTGTTGCGCCACTTTTATTGAGAGTACGCTGTATTTTCATCACTGTGTCTTAAGAACTGCCTCCAAATCTTAGTTGGGACCTGTTCAAAAATTACAGGTGTTCCCCTGCAGTATTACAAGCAGCAGGTTATGAGGAAGGCCTGCAGCATTATGGGCAATAATACACACCCTCTGAATGTACATTTTGAAACGATGCCTTTATGTAGGCGGTTATAACTAACCACTACAAATATACTTTTGTGCCAGAGGCTGTCTGTCTTGAAATTCACAGTAAACCGCTCAAACATCTACAATCCAAAGAAGCACTGCAAATGATGCAATGGATTTTAAAGGGGACCTATTGTGCAAAAAATACTTTCATAAGGGGTTAAAACATTTAAAAGGGTTTATTATATTATTAATTGAATTTTTTATGATCACACATCACAAAAATTATCTGCAGAAACGCAGATGATTGACATTCTTCCTTTGTACGTGTCATCAAAGGGGGAAAGCCCCGCCCACTAGTGACCATCTCTCTCTTATTAGCAAAGGTTGTTCAAATTTAATCAAAAAACGTTGGGTTTGTTTATATTTCACCCAACTTTGGGCTACAACAACCCAACCATTTTGGAGTGTACAGTACTGAGCATCAGGCACCAAACCCAGCCATTTACATAAAAATCTGTACTTTTACTGTTAAAAGGCCTTAAAAGTTGTAAAATGGGAAAGATCTAGATGTTGTTTAAAAAAATTATGGTTGTCTTAATCTAATGTTGGGTCAAATAAGGGTCAAACCAAACCACTGGGTTAAAAAAAAAAAAACATAATTAGGTATAATTAAAAAATGAACCCAACATTGGGTTTGTCCATATTTGATACAGTTTTGGGTTGGATGGATCTATCTATTTATCTATCTGTCAATCTGTCTGTCTGTCTGCCTGTCATATTTTGTATAGTTCGTTTGTTCTATCGTTCATTTGTTTTATAGTTCGTTTGTTCTATAATTCATTTGTTCTATCATTTATTTGCTCTATCGTTTATTTGCTCTATCGTTCATATGTTCTATAGTTCATTTATTCCATAGTTCATTTGTTCTATCGTTCATTTGTTCTAAAGATTGTTTGTTCTATAGTTTGTTTGTTCTTTAGTTTGTTTGTTCTTTATTTGTTTGTTTGTTCGTTAGTTCGTTTGTTCTATAGTTCGTTTGTTCTATCGTTCATTTGCTCTATCGTTTATTTGTTCTATAGTTCATATGTTCTATCGTTCATTTGTTCTAAAGATTATCGTTTATTTGTTCTAGAGATTGTTTGTTCTATAGTTTGTTTGTTCTTTAGTTTGTTTGTTCTATAGTTCGTTTGTTCTATAGTTTGTTTGTTCTATCGTTCATTTGTTCTAAAGATTATTTGTTTTGTAGTTTGTTTGTTCTATAGTTCGTTTGTTCTAAAGTTCGTTTGTTCTATCGTTCATTTGTTCTAAAGATTGTTTGTTCTATAGTTTGTTCTTTAGTTTGTTTGTTCTATAGTTTGTTTGTTCTATCGTTCAATTGTTCTATAGTTCATTTGTTCTATAGTTCATTTGTTCTATAGTTCATTTGTTCTATAGTTCATTTGTTCTATAGTTTGTTTGTTCTATCGTTCATTTGTTCTATAGTTCATTTGTTCTATATTTCCTTTGTTCTATCGTTCATTTGTTCTATAGTTCGTTTGTTCTATCGTTCATTTGTTCTATAGTTTGTTTGTTTTATAGTTTGTTTGTTTTATCCTTCATTTGTTCTATAGTTCATTTGTTTTATAGTTAGTTTGTTCTATCGTTCATTTGTTCTATAGTTTGTTTGTTTTATATTTTGTTCTTTAGCTTTTTGTTCTATAGTTAATTTGTTCTTTGTTTATTTTATCATTTTTTCCATTGTTCATTTGTTCTATTATTTGTTCTGTCTATCTATCTATCTATCTATCTATCTATCTATCTATCTATCTATCTATCTATCTATCTATCTATCTATCTATCTATCTGTCTGTCTGTCTGTCTGTCTGTCTGTCTGTCTGTCTGTCTGTCTGTCTGTCTGTCTGTCTGTCTGTCTGTCTGTCTGTCTGTCTGTCTGTCTGTCTGTCTGTCTGTCTGTCTGTCTGTCTGTCTGTCTGTCTGTCTGTCTGTCTGTCTATCTATCTATCTAATGTTTTTGTCATTTGAAAAAAAAAGTCGGTATAGTTATCTGGAGTATTTATTTCAGTTTGTGTGAACTGTTGCTATTTTTTTAAGCTTTTGCATTTGTCAGTCTGCCAGGTAGATGGAGAGACAGAAAAACAGTGATGAGGGATGAAGTGAAAAGCCTGAGTGTCTCTGTTGTTACCTCAGATTGAAGAGGATTAGATGGTGTGTAAATGTAAATCTTGCCCGTCAGGAGTTGTTCTAGCAGTGATTGTGCGTGTGTGTGTGTGTGTGTGTGTGTGTGTGTGTGTGTGCGTGTGTGTGTGTGTGTGTGTGTGTGTGTGAAGGAGATCTGGCTTGATAAAGACTCTCTCACCTCACCAATGCCTTTCATAAATAAAGAAGTGGACGGCGGCGCTTTTGTTAACATTTACTCGCACTGTGCCACATTGGCGCCCTTGACTTCCACTTCAGAAAATTGTTGGCCCATCAGACTGCAGGCAGAGAAAGCTGACAGGTAATGGTTAGCGTGATAACCGCTCCGATTTCATCAACTGTCTGCTCCATCTCTGTCTCGTCGGCTTATTGTGGGTGTGCTGTTTGGCGGGAAAACTCTCAGAAAGATTACTCGCCGCGCAAGAAATCAGATGAAAACCGCGCTCGCTTCTCTGATGGAGGAGAAAAGGAGCGATATTTAGACGTCACCCATCACACCAGCGGAAAGATGAAACGATGCCGTTCCAATCTGGCAGAGCAATCGCGCTGGCCGCATATTTTTAGTGGCGTAGTAAAATAGATGGCATCAGAGCACTGTATTTAACTGTGATCTACAGCGCTGTTGATAATCTGTGCGCGAGTCAAGTTTTGCCAGTGCTCGTTTGAGTGACAGCTGCTCCATCGCCATGGCAGCGGATGCCGGTGGTGCTGATGCTGTTGTCATGGCACCTGGAGGAACACTCAACTTTTCAAGCAGGAATGCTAAAATTGAAAGGTGTCTAAACTGTTATTATGTGCTATTTGCTGGTTGAGCGTGTGCATCAAAGCGTGAAGAGAAGAAGAAAAAACACTGGAGGAGAAAAAAAGCAGATGGATCACGCTTAAGCCTTTCAATCATGCTAAAAATCATTACGCCCCATACAATAAGGACATAAAATAATAATAAGGCATACGTTATGACAGGCATGATTGTTGTTTTGATGCAATGGTTTCGAATGAGGCCCAAGGGATGGTTGTTTGAATGTTGTTTACTAGAAAATAGCTGTATCAGGGTTTTCACGAAGATACAAAGCAGCAAGTTTTCAACTTACAGTAATAATTAAGATGATTTGTAAGCGTCAAATCAGCATTTTCTAAATATATTCAAAGAGAAAATTAGTATTTAAAGAGTTGATTATTTAAAATTAACATTCATTCATTCATTCATTTTCTTGTAGGCTGAGTCCCTTTATTAATCCGGGGTCACCACAGTGGAATGAACCGCCAACTTATCCAGCACGTTTTGACGCAGCGGATGCCCTTCCAGCTGCAATAATTAAAAGAAATAAATGTATAAATAAATGCTAAAATCAAACAAAGTAATGATATTTAATAAAAAACTAAATTAAATATATACTACATATAAATCAAACAAATAAAAAGGATGAGTAAATACAAATTTTCTATTTAAAAATAAATAAACAAACAAATAAATAATAAAAATAAACAGAAAATAAATAAAAAAAATACTAATAAATAATATCATAAAAATAAATAAGTAATAGAAATAAATAAACAATAAAAATAAATAAAGAAAGAAATAATAAAAATAAATAGATAGATAGATAAATAACTAAATAAATAAATAATTAAAATAATTACATGAATAAATAAATAATAAAAATAAAAATAAAAAATTATGAAAATAAATAAATGATAAAAATAGATAAATAAATTAATGAATAATAAAAATAAATCATGAAAAATTATAAAAATAAATAAATAATAAGGATGGATGGATGGATGGATGGATGGATGGATGGATGGATGGATGGATGGATGGATGGATGGATAGATAGATAGATAGATAGATAGATAGATAGATAGATAGATAGATAGATAGATAGATAGATAGATAGATAGATAGATAGATAGATAGATAGATAGATAGATAGATAGAATAATTAATATATTAATAATGAAGGCAGGGCGAAGTCAACCCCTTGAGTGTAGACGAGGCCGACCTGGTGGTGGTGATGGGGAGGAGGGAGGGAAACTTCCGCAACGTCAGCAAAACAGATTGTTTAGATGGGCTTATATATATGGCTTGCTTGGTTGTTATAGGCTGAGATAATTATTATGAATCACGTGACATCTCGGTCTTCCTGGCAGAACTATCGCTAACGCTTTCATTTCCTGAAGATAAACACTCAAAAATAACACGACTGGAATCACTACAGCAGTCGCCATCGTCTGATCTCATATGAAGCAAGAGATCGCGATGACATGATACGTGTGCAGGTGCTGTAGTGCTGTCCCAATTCTTAGGGGTCAATTTTGAAACCCTTCCCCTTCACACTCGTCTTTAAGGGCCAAGGGGACAGGATACAAATATAGAATTGGGATTGGGCCACACACTCAAACACTACAGCAAGTTTAGTTCAGCCAATTCCCCCATAGCGCATGTGTTTGTACTGTGGAGGAAACCCACACCAAAACGGGGAGAACATGCAAACTCCACACAGAAATTCCAGCTGAGACTTGAACCAGCGACCTTCTTTCTAAGGCTACAGTGCTAACCACTGAGCCACTGTGCCACCGCAGCATCAGATACTTTTATCAAATACATTATAATAACATATAGTAATAGTGGGCGAGGCAGTGGTGCAGTAGGTAGTGCTGTCGCCTCACAGCAAGAAGATTGCTGGTTCAAGCCTCGGCTCAGTTGGTGTTTCTGTGTGGAGTTTGCATGTTCTCCCTTCGTTCACGTGGGTTTCCTCTGGGTGCTCCCCCACAGTCCAAAGACATGCGGTACAGGTGAATTGGGTTGGCTAAATTGTCCGTAGTGTATGAGTGTGTGTGTGTGTGTGGATGTGTCTCAGAGATGGGTTGCAACTGGAAGGGCATCCGCTGCGTAAAAACCAACCCAAGCTCATTCTGGAAACGTAGCCCCGCGGACGTTTCTGGAGACCGCGATTTACGTGGCCGTACGTATTTTTACGTGGAGGTACGTAAGGCCGCGTTTAGTTTTTTTCAAGCGAACGCTGCGGGGCGGTGTGGCGCCGCTCCGCTCCTCCTTCTCGCGCTCGCCGGCTGACGGCTCGCCTCCGAGTGGAGGGCTTTCCCGATGCAACCAGTTTGTCCGCTTAGCTCACAGCGTTACGTCGGCGGAGCGGAGGCCCCGGAGGAGGAGGAGCCGGCCGCGGGGACGACGACCGGGATCGAGTCCGGGGAACAGCGGTTCCGGAAATCAGGTAAGACGAAAAACGGAATCCGAAAAATAAGGGCGAGAACGTGGCGGGATTCGAAAATGCGGTCGAAATCGAAGACGAGGGCTTTTGCTTTTTTTTTTTCAGGGCGACTTTTGCGAACCGTCGCTCGGGTTTAGGGAAGGAGGAGGAAGAGGAGGGCGGCTGATTCGGCCGATCCGGCGGCTTTTTGCGCAAAAACGGCACGGGCGCGAATGGCGCGCGCTCCCGAGAGGCGCCCGAGACGCGAAAAAGTGCGCACAACGGCCTCTCGCGGATCCGCGAAAACAAAAACCGCTCGAATACGTACCTCCCGGGACGTAAATCACGATCCGCAGAAACGTCCGCGGGGCTACGTTTCCACATTGAGACATGCAGGTTGGTAAAAACTTTCTAGATAAGTTGGCAGTTCATTCCGCTGTGGCAACCCTGGATTAATAAAGGGACTAAGCCGACAAGAAAATAAATATAGTAATAGTAGTAACATATAGTAAAAAAAGGTTAACCAGTGTTTAAGTGAAGTGTTGGCTAGTCCTAACAGAGGTCATTAAAATATACAAGAGTATAGGTGTCCGATATGAAAATGATCATAAAATAAACTGAAGTATGGCCGTGTCCAAAAAGCCTTCTGATCTGCTCAGCGAGCGTGTGGTAATGAAGCAGGACCAGATGTTTTGCGATGAGTCCAATCCACACGCCGTTAACATAAAAAAGTGTGCCAGAGAGATTATACGCCCAATTTCACCATCTGAAAGCACTGAAATACTTAACGCGTTATAAGGTTCCCACAGCTGTTTTTCCTGAAACACACACACACACATGCACACACTGTCATTCAGCGTCTCTTTCACCCTCCTGACACTGTTCTGCATGTTCTTAAAATGACATGTTTTATGTGATTCTATCAGAGTGTTTCTAATGCAATAATCACTGTGTGGAATCTGTCATGAATCTGCCAAAGTGCTTTTCTAAGTGCCTCTTTTGCTGTTCATCACCACACTTCTGCTTTAAATCAGCACAGGCTGAATTCCACATCTTTTCTGCCGTCTATAATTTTCAACCTTCAAAAACAGAGGGGAGTGTATAACTCTGGGATTATGTGCAGAAAACATTTATATGTAGGTAAACATAGAGGAAGGCTACTTTGTACTGTATAAACTACAGGAATTATTGTTGTTGAGTATTGCACTAAAAAAAGTTCTTATGAAATAACAAACGCAAATTTTTTAAACAGTCAAGGTGCAAACATTTAGTCTAAAACAGTGGTTCTCAAAGGTTTTTCATGAAGTACCACCTCAGAAAAAAAAGTTGTCTTTGCAAGTACCATCATAATGAGCAGTATTGAAATGCAGTAGTGTATTACGTCCAGTAAAGCAGCTAAAACTCTGTACAGTTTAAAAGCAAGGCAGATTAGTTCTTATTATTAAGAACATTTAAATTAAAATGTGCTTTTAAAAGTTAAAAAAACGGTAGGTTACTCTTCTTAAAAAGTAAAAAGACGAAAAAACTCCTGGTTTATGAGCACCTGGAAATATTGCCTGGACCTCATAAATATAGACTTCATGTCATCATAATCATATATAAATCATTTTTTATAATTTCTTAAATATATGTAACATGTACATATGACATATTTGATTCATCCGCGTACCACTAGTTGTACACGTACCACAGTTTGAGAACCACTGCTCTAAAATACTTTTAATGAGTGAAATCCTCTGCAGATATTCTGGCTCGGGCGAAGCAGTGGTGCAGTAGGTAGTGCTGTCACCTCATAGCAAGAAGGTCGCTGGTTCGAGCCTCGGCTCAGTTGGTGTTTCTGTGTGGAGTTTGCATGTTCTCCCTGCATTCGCGTGGGTTTCCTCCGGGTGCTCCGGTTTCCCCCACAGTCTAAAGACATGCGGTACAGGTGAATTGGGTAGGCTAAATTGTCCGTAGTGTATGAGTGTGTGTGTGAATGTGTGTGTGGATGTTTCCCAGAGATGGGTTGCGGCTGGAAGGGCATCCGCTGCGTAAAAACTTGCTGGATAAGTTGGCGGTTCATTCCGCTGTGGCGACCCCTGATTAATAAAGGAACTAAGCCGACAAGAAAATGAATGAATGAATATTGTGACTCTGATTGGCTGTGGTCTTTTTCCTCTCTCTCGTCTCAACTCTGCCCATTAGTGTTTATTTTCAGCTATAGACGAATTACCATGTTTGTAAACATTCAAGATGCGCGCACAGCAAGGTTGCAGAAAAAAAACAGAAGCACTAGCATTTACAGCAAGGGAATGACATCAGATGCGGTACAAAGTTTGTTGTTTTCTTAGAAATATGTTATATTGATTACATATTATTTATATTATTTAATGCTTTTAGCGTATTATAACATCTCATCACCCAGTGATAAGCAAGTTATTCAGCTAAATTTAACCCATCTCTTGGAAATCTATCGTTTGTTCATTCTATCAATTGTTTGTTCTATTGTTCTATAGTTTGTTCTTTCTATTGTTTGTTAATTCTACTGTTCTATCGTTTATTCGTTCTATTGTTCTATTGTTTATTTGTTCTATTGTTCTATCGTTTATTCGTTCGCAGATTTTGGAATTTTACCCTCGTAAATTTACATTTCGTTTTCCTATACGTTTTTAAAATTACAGATGCATGAATTTTATTTATTTATATTTATTTATAAAAAAAAATTACGCATGAAATATTGATGACAGGGATTAACAGAGGTAAACAGAGGTAAACTATAGTTAAGCTTTAATACCGGGTCACCACAGCTGAATGAACCGCCAACTTATCCAGCACGTTTTTTACCCAGCGGATGCCCTTCCAGCCACAACTCATCTCTGGGAAATCTATCGTTTGTTCATTCTATAAATTGTTCGTTCTATTGTTCTATTGTTTGTTCGTTCTATCGTTTGTTCATTCTATTGTTAGTTAATTCTACTGTTCTATTGTTTATTCGTTCTATTGTTCTATGATTTATTCGTTCCGTTCGCAGATTTTGGAATTGTACCCTCGTAAATTTACATTTCGTTTTCCTATACGTTTTTAAAATTACAGATGCGTGAATTTTATTTATTTATATTTATTTATTATTATTTTTACATTTACGCATGAAATATTGATGACAGGGATTTTATTCCATGATAGCCTTATAAAAATAATTTTAATTAAAAAAAAAAGTTACTTTGGAGACAAACTATAGTTCAGCCTCTAATTTTAGTGCAGTTTTGAACATGTATTTCCTACTGAAGGGTTAAACCAGTTCGCAGAGAGGAAAGTTGAGTGCAGAAAAGGGACAGAAAACTTCTGATCATGGTCATTTTGCTTTTTTGAGTGACGTCAAAACCACAAACTCTGGAAAATGTCAGAGCAATTGCCATACATTCAGCGCCAGAGGTATTCTGGGTAATTTCCTTGGTTGTTTCATGTCCATATCCATACATACATCCATTTGCACAGATCCAGAGGTCTTCTCCTGCCTTTCTCTACCTCTTTCGCTCTCTGCCTTTCTTCCCCGTCGACTGTTGACTTTTTCGCGGTGACATTTGAGGTCCGTGTGTCTTGCATGGGCTGATATTTTCAACTCTGTGTCATTTGGTCTGCGCTGGCGTCAGCTCCACGTGGGTCTAAAAGCAGACAAATTGCACACAAATTGCATCAGATTGCCAACATGTTGAAAAGGTAAATTGCTTGCAAATCTATTAGAGCGCTGACCAGCTCCCCGGTGCGGTAGAAGTTGCGGTCTAATTGGTCAGCAGCCTCTGTGCCGGTAATGAGAGCAGGAGAGCACTTACTGGACCGGTTCTGCCTTTGTCCGGTTGAGTTAGTCTTTTCATATTGGCTGTTATTCCTGTATTGTCATCAAACACACGCCGAGACTCGCTTTTCATGCAGCGGAGCCACTTACTGTAAGTCTGATTGGTATGAATCAGAGTCATTAGGATTATGTGCACATATCTCAAACATTTGAGTGACGTAGATGATGTTTTTAAAGAAATATTGTGTTTTTTATCATGTAATTTCTTTTGTCTATATATCTATCTATCATTGGTTGTTCATTCTATCATTTGTTTGTTCTATCATTTTTTTTTCTATCGTTCATTTGTTTGTTCTATTGTTCGTTCATTTTATTGTTCGTTTTATGGTTTGTTTGTTTGTTCGTTCAATCGCTCGTTTGTTTGTTCGTTTGTTCATTCTATTATTAGTTGGTTAGTTTGTTCTATTGTTTGTTTGTTCTATCATGCGTTCGTTTGTTCATTAATTTGTTTGTTCATTCGTTCGTTTGTTCGTTCATCGTTTGTTGTTCGTCTGTCCATCCGTCCGGCCATCTATCTGTCTATCTGTCTATCTATCCATCCATCCATCCATCCATCCATCCATCCATCCTTGGATGTTTGTTCATTCTATCCTTTGTTTTTTTCTATCATTTGATCTATAGTTCGTTTGTTCTATCTTGATTTTTATTGTTCGTTTGTTCTTTCGTTTGTTCTATCATTTGTTCTTTCTATCATTTGTTTGTTCTACAGTTTGTCCGTTCTTTCGTTTGTTTGTTATATCATTTATTCACTCTATTGTTTGTTCTTTCTATCATTTGTTCATTCTACAGTTTGTTCGTTCTTTCGTTTGTTTGTTATATAATTTATTCATTCTATTGTTTGTTCGTTCTATCATTTGTTCATTTTACAGTTTGTTCTTTCTATCATTTGTTTGTTCTACAGTTTGTCCGTTCTTTCGTTTGTTTGTTATATCATTTATTCACTCTATTGTTTGTTCTTTCTATCATTTGTTCGTTCTACAGTTTGTTCGTTCTATTGTTTGTTCTATCATTTGTTTGTTCTACAGTTTGTTCAATTGTTTGCATGTTCGTTCATAATTAGATTTTTCGTTCATTTATTCTTTTGTTAGTTCGTTCTATCATTTGTTCATTTGTTCATTCATTCCATTGTTTGTTCATTCATTTGTTTGTTTAATCGTTTGTTCGTTCGTTTGCATTCATTCTATCTATCTATCTATCTATCTATCTATCTATCTATCTATCTATCTATCTATCTATCTATCTATCTATCTATCTATCTATCTATCTATATAGCTGTCTGTCTGTCCGTCCGGCCATCTATCTGTCTGTCTATCTATCTATCTATCTATCTATCTATCTATCTATCTATCTATCTATCTATCTATCTATCTATCTATCTATCTATCTATCTATCTATCTATCTATCTATCTATCTATCTATCTATTCATCTCTCAATCCGTCTATCTATCCTTCTATCCATCCATCCATCCATCCGTCTGTCTGTCCGTCTACCCACCCACTCATCCATCATTTTTAAAGGATCCTCTGATGATGAGTTTTTATTTATTTATTTAATTATTTTACCAGGAACTTCTGTGGTTACCTAAAGTCCATTTGGCATGTAGTGCTTTCGTGGTTTAAATCACTTGAATGTGTAAACTAGCTTAGCAAGGCTTAACAAGGCTTACAATTGTGTGTAAACTGTGAATGCAGCAGTAATCCCTATTGAGCTCCAGAGGTTAAGTTGGCTAGGCTCTTTTCTGCTGCTGAGTATATCATTATCAAGATCAAATCTATTTCTAAATTCACTTCTAAATTCCAGCAAACAATATGAACAATAACAACGAAGTGTGATCAAAAAAATGAATTATATCCAAACACACTTCCTATTCCTATTCCCTCTATAGTGATGCATACATCTCTAAAACCCAAGAGGTGGACAAATCTAAATATATATATATATATACATATATATATACACACACACACACATATATATATATATATATATATATATATATATATATATATATATATATATATATATATATATATATATATATATATATATGTATGTATGTATGTATGTATGTATGTATGTATATATGTATATGTATATATATATATATATATATATATATATATATATATATATATATATATATATATATATATATATATGTATATGGATGTATATATGTATATATATATATATATGTATATATATATATATATATATATATATATATATATATATATATATATATATATATATATATATATAAACAAATATAAATATGCATATAGTAAACACAACTAATAATAATGACATCAGTCGTCAACAGTGTCGGACTCCACCAAAGCTCCTAAAGGTGAAAAAGGCATGGGTAGAGGTCCCACTTTATATTAAGTGTCCTTAACTACTATGTACTTACATCAAAAAATAATACAATGTTCTAACTGCGTTTATAATGTATTTGAGAACACTTGTGGTGCTTTTGAGTTAGGATAGAGGTTGGATTATGGACAGGTTTGGTGGCATGGGTAGGTTTAAGGGTGGGTTAAGGTGTAAGGGATGGTCAACAGTGTATTTACAAATGTAATTACAAAAGTTAATTACAGATGTAATTACATACATGTATTTCATCAAGCATAAGTACACAGTAAATACATGTATTTACACTAAGTACATTGTAACAAACTATTAACTCCTGTGTAAGTACATATTAGTTAAGGTCACTTAATATAAAGTGGGACCGTAGCGTTTTTATATTTATGTAAACAATAATATGTTTTTTAACATTTAAATTTTTTAATTTTTCATATTTAAAAGTGTTTGTGTGCTGCTGTGCATCCTTGTGTGTGTAATAAGCAATAAATATGCACGGTTTGGACCCACGTAACAGTGCGCAATTGACTTTAGAGCAGCTTTCAGTTGGTCAGTTGTGTAGTCTATTTCAGTTGCCTCATAATAGCAACCCACCAACAATGCTCCTTAACACACCTCCTTTTGAAACCAGCACACACACACATTGGTGCAGAAATGAGCGCAAATGCCTTTGCTATTCAAACAATGTGTCTTAAAACGTTAAAGTAATACCTGTGGCGGGCTGAAACAAGCACAAAAAAACACTTGCGTGGCACCTGGCGTAGAGTGTATGATAGAGTGTGATCTGTGAGCGTGTGCTGTTGGGGCTGAATTGATGGTTTAAAGCAGCTCAGAGTAATCTAACCTCAGAACGGCTCGTTTTTATCTGTCTGTCATCGTGAGATTTCATCACAGAACACTCCACACATCTGCACCATGTGTGTGTGTGTTTGTGTGTGATTTCTGTGTATCCTATTTATCTTGGCCATACTTGAGTTTTGGGCCGTAATCTGAGGTTGTTCTGCATCATTAGTGTCCCTCGAGAAGCATGTCACGCTCCCGTCCACCTTCAGATCGACCCCGGACTGATGACATTACCTATACAGGTCAGGAGGTCGCAACACGCTAAATCTGTTGACATGGGTGTGTGATGCATTTTGTGGCATTTCTCAAGTTTATATACTGCAAAAAACGCCTTTCTTACTTAAAAATGTGGCTTGTTTCTAGTCCAAATGTTTAAAAACTGTCAAATCAAGAAGCATTTTTAGACAAGCAAAATATAATGGGCCCTATCATACACCCGGCGCAGTGTGGCGCAAGGCGCGGCGCAATACTTGTTTGGTAGTTTCAGCTTGGTGCAAGAGTGGTTTTGAGGCGTTGTGCTACGCTGTTTAAATAGCAAATGCATTAGCGCTCATATGTGCACACATAGGCGTTCTGGTCTAAAAAGGAAGGCGTTCTGAGGCGGGCCGCTGGCGCGTCGCTATTTTGAGAATCTATAATAGATTTTTCATTAGACCAAAACTAACCCGGTCTAAACTCCAGCGCAGAGTTGCGCCTCGCTTACACACTGCTTAATACACACAAGAGAGCAATAGGCAAATATCTTTACATATGAAAAAATTTAAATATTAAGGATATATATAGGATATAATAAGAATAGATATAGGATATAAATGTAAAGGATTAAAATATTACAAAACATATTATTTTCCAGCCTATAAATATGAAAAACCACTGCTTTAATGTCTTCTTCATCTCGGGAGGCTTTTTCAGTTCATTCATAACAATTTGCTTTTGTATAATGTTATTATTATTAGCAGTATTATTTATTATATCCATATTTATATTTGTTTTATTAAAAACAAGCTTAGATTTGTCCACCTGTCAGGTTTTAGATCATATGGGGCACAGCGTGTGTTTTAGGATATAACTCAGGTTTTTGAGCACATTTTGTTATTATTATTCATTTATTCGTTTGCTGGAAATTAGAACTGAATTTAGAAATAGTTTTGAAACGAATATTTGCGCTTAACAAACAAAAGTATTTATTTATAGGCTAATTGATGTCTGTGCGTAAAGGTTTCCCTATCCAAGAGCGAAAGTGAAAGTAGATCCATTATCTCTCATTCTCACGCAGTAGATGGTCTGTTTAACTGTTTTCTGTTAAAAAACTGTGAACTGTTCGCTTGTGAAATGCTCAGTTTTTCCACTTTGACTTACTTTGCGTCCTGTAAATAGCGAATGCGCTCTTGGCGCGACGCAGCTGGCTCTTAAAGGGAATGGGAGACGAGACTCTAATTGGTTTATTCTCAAAACACACCTATAACTCATTAAGAAAATAAACTCAACCCTTTTAGACCATGTGCCACGGCACAAAGCGGATTTCCCGTCCTTAATTTAGCAAAAACGAGTCCTGACACGCCCTGAAAGTGTTTGCGCCCTGCGTTTTGCGCTCTGCGCATGGACCGTCAAAATAGAGCCCATACTATGTCTTGATTTAAGAAATAATATGCCAAAATTAAGAGAGTTTCTTTGCTTAAAAGAAGCAAAATAATATGAGGTAAGCAAAATAAACTAGTTTTTCCTTTTGACATGAGATCATTATCATTGGCAAATTATTTAGCTTTAAGATTTTTTTGCGCTTGTATATAGAGTTGAAGTCAAAATGATTAACCCTCCTGTGAAAGTTTAAAGGGAAACCATTAAACCCCATTGTTTAGCAGGGTGTTTTCACACCTTTACTGTGGAAAAAGTCAGAAAAGTGGGCGTGTCCAGCTCTGTTTAGGGGGGAGTGTCGGAGGAGGGAAAGTCTGTAAAAATTTGCATAAAAATGGGAGTGTCTGTTTAGGAAATACTGTGAACAGTTCCCTGCTCTCTTAAACATATTTTTGGAATTACAGGAAAAATTACAGGAGGGGCCGAATAATTCTTCAACTGAAGAATAACAAAATTTCACAATGTTAGATTTTCCCAATATCCTGCATCTCTACCCCATATACTAAATCCGACCCTAAATGTAGTCAGAGCAGAGACTCGGCTGTGTTTTTTGGGGATGTGGAGTCCAGTTCTCTCTGGGAGGCGGAGCGGCAGGTGGCTGTCATGTCTCTAATTGGCCTCCGTGGTGTGAAATTGTGTTCATTATGTGCAGGAGAGCTGCACAAGAACCCCTGCGAGCAGCACAGAAAGACAGAAAGACAGAGCGCTTTCAGCAGAGAGCGTTTGAGGAACTGATTCAAGCAAGTGAAGAAAGGAAAGAAATCTGGAAACTGCGTACATGAAGCTTTTCTAGCTCGCCAAATTGTTTCTACTTTAAATTGTAAATAATAAATGGTAAATAGTCAGTATCTTTATCCAGTAAGTCTTCATTTCCTTTATTAGTATGTCACCTTTTGGCTTTAATCCAACAGCACTAACAAGGAATCTGTTACTTAAGGAAAATGACTGGATAACTGTACAGTTGAAGTCAGAATTATTCGCCCCCCTGATTTATTTGTTTCCCCCAATTTCTGTTTAACGGAGAGCAGATTTTATTTAACACATTTCTAATCATAATAATGTTAATAACTCATATCTAATAACTGATTTATTTCATCTTTGTCATGATGACAGTAAATAATATTTGACTAGATATTCTTCAAGACACTTCTATACAGCTTAAAGTGACATTTAAATGCTTAACCAGGTTAATTACATTAACTAGGCTGGTTAGGGTAATTAGACAAGTTATTGTATAATGATGGTTTGTTCTGTAGACTATCGAGAAAATATATAGCTTAAAGGTACTAATAATTTTGTCCCTAAAATGGTGTTTAAAAAATTAAAAACTGCTTTTAATCTAGTCATAATAAATCAAATAAGACTTTCTCCATAAGAAAAAATATTATCAGACATACTGTGAAAAATTCCTTGCTCTGTTCAACATCATTTGGGAAACATTAAAAAAAGAAAAAAAATTCAAAGGGGAGAATAATTCTGACTTCAACTGTATATTATTAATTTTTACTCTTTTAGATAATAATAATTTAATTGTATTTGTTCATTCATTCATTTTCTTTTCGGCTTAATCCCTTTATTAATCTGGGGTCTCCACAGCAGAATGAACCGCCAACTTATCCACCATATGTTTTATGCAGCGGATGCCCTTCCAGCTGCATCCCATCCTGGGAAACATCCATACACACTCACACACACACACTACGGCCAATTTTAATTCACCTATTGCTTGTGTTTGGACCAAGCGGCAACCTCCGGCTCTCCCTGGTGAGGCAAATATGAAAGTAACTGAAACTGCAATTCATGGAAATTCTGCTAGTCCTGGCTCCATAAGGAGTAAATTTCTATTGAGCCCACTGTTAAAATGGCCGACTTTACAGCATAAAAAAGGATGTTCACAGCCTGGTACAAAGAACGATATTGGTTAATACTGCTAATATTACCCTTTATGACAACTGTTAGGGGGGTGAATTTTTTTATAACTCATCCGTTTCCTTTTTATTAGGCTATATTAAGTTTGCATAATTAAGGGCGTGGCCACTTGAGTGACAGCTAGGTCTCGCTGATCGCCGATTCCGGCTGATTAGCTGCTGAACTCGGCATATACATCACATTTTTGTGTTGTTTTATGTAGGTTTACACAGTAATTTGCCTTTAGGAATTATTTTCTACAATTATCAGATGATATGGCATGCTGTGTGCGCTTAATTGTGCTCACAAACCATTCACGTGGCCTCCGTTTCCCATGTGAGTAAAGTTATATACTTCCACACCATCTCTATACATGTATTTGTTTTATTTAAGATAACTTATCATTCATATTTTTATTTAGAGCTGTAATGCACTCCAGAATCTGACAGATTCATCAGCTGTAGGCTCTAGATCAGTCATCTGAAGCGTTGTCATATACAATGTTATGCTGGATTTCATCAATAGTCTTACATTAACTAACACAGACTATATCTGAAGTGTTTGGAAGTAATTTGCGTTTTCCTCTTGTTGAAAAACGTCTTAAGAACAATGTTTAGTGTCTCTGTGTATTACAGCAGTGGTTTTAAAAGTCTAAACACTTTATTGATATAGTGAACAACCAAGCACATGTGGTCAGAACACAAACGAGTCACAGGTAATGAAGTATTAAGCATTTCTCCCAAAGGAAAGCCTGTCTAAGCAAAATGCCAGCATGAGTCTGTAGCTCCGCTCACGCTCCCCCTCTTTGGCCTTGTTTTATTTTTATTTATTTATTTTTTTTATTATTGAATACAAGAATAATAACATCACTGCATTTAAGAAAAAATACAATAACAAAAAATAAGAAAGAAGAGAGAGAGAAAAAAGATTACACAGCCTCAATCATTAAGAAAAAAGATGATCATAAGCTTTAAGAAACGTATTATTCTTATTATTATTAATAAGCTTAAGAGATTCAATACTATACGAAATTTCAACAAGGAAAGTGTTAAAAATAGGTATTGTTTTAGAAACTTATTTTTGTGTATAAAAAATTTACAGTGTAACACAAAAAAATGTACAATAAGATCGAGAGCATGATCATCATCCGAGAAATACAGAGATATATCTTTTATAGACAAAATTAAATCATGTTTAAATAAGGATGATAAATAAAAAATAATGTCATACCAAAGAGGTTTAACGTGAGTGCAACTATAGAATAAGTGAAATAAAGTCTCTTCATGTGTGTTGCAGAAAGTACGCAAATTAGATAAATCAAAATAATTAGCAATTTGGGAATTTGTAGAATAAACATTATGCAAGATCTTAAAATGCATCTCTCTTATTTTGTTGGATGTGCCAACACAATCTCACGGCAATTCGTAACTTTTTCATTTAGTGGCTAATTCGTATGAATTCGTACGATCTAATTCGTACAATTTAGTACGATTTGCTCATCCCCCAATGACGGTTAGGGGTGGGGTCAGGTGCCACGCCTCCTTTTTAAAATCGTGCCATTTCGTACGACTGAACTCGTACGAATTCGTACGAATTAGCCACTAAACTGGCAAAACGTAAAATGCTTACGTTTTCTCGTGAGATCAGGCTGGATGTGCTGAATTTTTCAGGTAATAACCATACTGTCTTCCATTGAATGCAGTCAGAGAAGTTAATCCAAAAAAATGTACATCTTGGGGAGGTATATATAGAGTAATGTAACAATCGTCTGACATGTAGGTTGTCTTCTTTGCCCTTGTTGGTATGCCCCGGTTGGTGCGATGATGCGCAAACAAAATGACGACGGTTGACCACGCCAACTGGTAGCTTCTTTTGGGTTCTTCAGGAGCCTATAGGTGACGTCACGCATACTAACAATATCTTTTACAGTCTATGGTTTGGACTGTAGGGGAAACCGGAGCACCCAGAGGAAACCCACGCCAACACAGGAAGAACATACAAACTCCATACAGAAATGCCAACTGACCCAGCCAGGGCTCGAACCAGCGACCTTCTTGCTGTGAGGCGATCGTTCTACCCACTGCACCACCATGTCTCCTAATTGTATATATATATAGCTGCTCTAAAACCTAATCCTCAAAGTGATTTACTTAAAATATACAAGAATACAAAACAACTATGTTGTGTGGAAATAGTCAGTTGTGTGGACTAAATAGGGGAAGTTTTAGTGTGATGTTGACTTGAACACAGCTGTTAGCCGTCTTGCTAGCTTCTGTCAGATTAATACCTCATTGCTTTTAAATGCAGGACATTTGAGAAATCCAGCCGTCAAGGTGTTTCATTGTTCGCTGCTCAGAGGATGATGTAAATGTCAGAGCTTCTGTTACGTTCGCAGGTGTTTGATTGTCAACAAAGTCATCGTCTAGAAGTGAGATTGCGGAGGATAAATGATACCGCGTAAAGCAATGCTAGCATTTGTTGTGCAGGTGTACGATAGACAGGTGTGATTTCTCAAGACTCCTTCACTGATGTCTGCCAGGAAGTTCTTGAAAAACCACAGCAGCGCTCATTGGTGTACTGATTTGTTTTTGTGAGTAATTATAGTTAACTAAAAGCATGAGGTTTTAAAAATTTGGAACAAAATTAGGATGAACTGATGTGAAATACAATATTGCTTACATACGTCAGCATAAAATATATTTTTTGTTTGTAACTTCATGTAGTAAGTAAAACTAAAATGAAAACTAATAAATGTAAAAAAAAAACATATTAAAAAGTAATACAAATAACAAAACATTCTGAAATGTAATTTAAATATAATTAAAATTAGGAAAACATATATTTGTAATATATTAAAAAGTGATGAAACAACAAACATTTTAAAATGTAACTAAAATTAAGATTTTTTTATTATTATTCAATATATAATAGTAATAAAAAGAACAAAAAAAATCTTAAATGTAAAAAAAATATATATATATATATATATATATATATATATATATATATATATATATATATATATATATATATATATATATATATATAATTAAAAAATAATAAAAAATAACCCAAAAAATAAAAATGTAATTAAAATTATAAAAATATAAATTTTTAATGAAGAATTCTAAAATGTAATTAAAATTAAGAAAACATATTTTCAATCTATTTAAAAGGGTTAAAATTAAGAACAAATTTATTATTTAGTATATCATTTTAATAAAAATAACAAATAAAAAATCTAAAATGTCATTAAAATTATGAAAAATTATTTTTAATATTCTAAAAAGTGATAAAAGTATATTAAATATAAAAAAATTTATTAAAATGTAGAAAAATATTTTAATATACTATAAAGTAATAAAAATAACAGAAATAAGAAAATATATATTTTAATGTATTAAAAAGTAATAAAAATAACAAATAAAAAAATCTAAAATGTAATTAAAATTAAGAAAATATATTTTTTATATATTAAAAATTGAGTAAAAGTAACAAAACATTTTAAAATAAAAATGGAAATGTAATTAAAATGAAGAGAAAAATCTTTAATATATAATTTTATTATAAATAACAAATAAATTTTTAAATGTCATTAAAATTAAGTAAATATATTTTCAAAATATTAAAAAGTAATAAAATAACTGTACATTTTAAAATTAAATGAAAATGAAAAGAAAATTAGGAAAAATATATATTTAAATATATTAAAAAGGGATAAAAATAAAACATTTTAAAATATACTTTTTAATATATAATTTAATAAAAATAACAAATAAGAAATCTAAAATGTTATTAAAATTAAGAAAAATATATATTTTAATGTATTAAAAAGTAATAAAAATAACCAAGAAGAATCTAAAATGTCATTCAAATTAAGAAAAATATATTTTTAAATATTTTAAAAAGTAATAAAAATAACAAGACATTTTAAATGAAATTAAAATGTAATTAAAATGACTAAAAATATATTCTTTAATATATATAATATATACTTTATTATAGTTGGGAATCCCACTGTCCTGTATGTTTCAACTCAAATTTTGGTCAAATATGGATCAATGCAATTTAAATTGATTTTGTGAGGGTGCTATTTTTTAACCTCTTTTAATTTTAAACTAATAATGAATTAAATGCATATAACATGTTAAAAAACATACAGAAAAAAAAACACTCCCAAAACAGGGATTTAGGTTGACTAAAAAATGATACCATAAAAAAAAATAGCCCTGATTTTCACACAGCATTTGTAAACATATATGTCTTTACATTTTGATTGTTTTAGTCATATCACAATGCAGTTTTTAAAAAACTATTACAAATTTATTATAAAAAATATATTACTTTTAATATATAATTGTATTAATTAGAAAAAATGCAAATAATTAGTCAGAAAATACGAGTTTACAGATTATGTTTGCTTAAAATCTTCTTTTACATCATATGTTTGTTATGTAGCATTTGTAAGCCTTTAAAATCACTGGTTGTCTTGTGATTTCTGTTGATTAATGTTGGTGAATCTGCTGATCTGGAGGCGTGACGGGGAAATCTTCCGCCTCACTGCAGTTTCCATGGCTCGAGGCTCGGGCTGCTCGGGAACTCGGCTCAATGAGTTCAGAAAGTGAGTTTCAGTCTCAGATCATTCAGTCTGAAGAGCTTCTCCCTAAAAAAGCCTCCAGAAGTCACCTCCTCTCCTCCAGCTCACTTTATCCCTCGGTCTGTGGCTTGCCAGATTGGAGAGGAAGGGATGCGATGGATTAATTCAGAGATGTCAAACTCATTTTCGTTAAAGGCCACTTGTTGGCATAAATGTTACTACTTCTTAAAGAGATAGTTCACCCCAAAATTAAAATGAACATTTACTTTCTCATGTAGTTTTCTGTTGAACACAAAAGTAGATCATTTGAAGAATGCTGGAAACCTGTAACCATATAGGAAATACTATGGAAGTCAATGGTTACAGGTTTTCAGCATTCTTCAAAGTATCTTCTTTTGTGTTCAACAGAAGAAAGAAACTCAGAAAGGGGTGAAACAAGTAAAATGTCTTTAATAAAAGACGGTAATTCAATTTGACTTTTCGGGTGAACCATAACTTTAACACACTGTTAAATAAGGAAATATTTATATTAAGTTTTGATGTCATTTGTACTTTAAACGGTAAACGCTGAGATGATAATGTGATGGGCTGGTTTAGTAAAATACCCGTTTCACCCCTCAGCAATGCAGTCCATCACCCGCGTCACAGCCGGAGAATGAACGCACTCCACACTGAGGGCTCTAAGGGCTTCAGCAACAGATTTTCATTCAGCAGAAGAAGAGAGAGGAGTGATTGATAAATCCTCTTCCCCGGCTTCTTTTACAACAACCCCCCTCCCTCTTTTTATTGACCCCCCGAGGGCTTTTGACTCATTACTGCCCCCGAACAAAAGCCCTCCATACGGCTCTCAACGCCAGCCTTTAGTCACACAGCACAGGGACAATTTGTGCGCATTACGAGCCCTGCGCTTCATTCACCCTGCACCCTATGAGCCCGAATTTTCACTTCTCCGGCCATCCTGTCTCTTCGTCAACGCCGAAGCATCAAAACAACGTCCTAAACCTCCTCAGAGCCTTCCTGACATCTTTGTGCACTCGTTTTTTTCTGCTAGGGTTCACTTAACCCTTGTGTCCTGCTCAAATTGGCTACTCTTTGGTTATGTTGGGGGCTGTTTTTGCCCCATTGACTTCCATTATAGTAACACTTGTGATCGCAAAGCCATGACAGCATATAAGCATTTATTTTATATTAGTACAGCTTTTGTTTCATTTTAGTCAACCCGGGCTCATTGTGGAAACGTAGTCCCGCGGAAGTTTCTGGAGACAGCGGAATACGTCCCGGCGGGTACGTACGGCTGCAGTTTTTGTTTTCGCGAATCCACGAGAGGCCGCTGTTGCGCGCTTTTTCGCACCCGCTCTGTTCTCGCGTGAACCCGCTGGAGGCCACTGACCGGATGATTGACTGCGCGACCGGCCAATTGGCCGACTCGCCCTCCTCCTTCCCTGAACCCAACCAATTTTACTGATCGACCCGCCCGCCCGCTCGCTTCTCTAAACCCGAGCAACAGTTCACAAAAGCCGTCCAAAAAAATAAAAGCCCTGATTTTTTTTTTATTCCACCGCGTTTTCGGATTTCGCCGCTGTCTCACCCTGTCACGAAACTCGTTCACTTAATTTTTGGGATTCTGTTTTCGTCTTACCTGATTGCTGCAGCTGCTCCTCCCCGGACTCGAAACCGGTCGCCGTGGTCGACCCTTCTCCGTATCTCGAGCCTGCCGACGTACACGCTGAGCTGAGTGGACAAACGGGTTGCAGCGGGGAAGCACTCCACAAGGAGGTAAGGCAAGCGCGAAAGGGAACAGCGTCACACCGCCCCGTAGCGTTCGCTTGAAAAAAATAAACGCTGCCGTACGTACCCCCCGGGACGTAATCCGCTGTCTCCAGAAACGTCCGCGGGACTACGTTTTCAGAATGAGCTTGGGTTGATTTTAGTACTTTAGTCATTTTTAATATGTCTTCAAATTTGTATAGTTTTAAATTAGTTTGCATCGTACTTATTTAATCAAGTTAAGCTCACCATATTGATTTAGTTAGCTCACATTGCTTCGTGGTGAACAATTCATCTGTGCACGCATTAAGACAAAACAAAAAAAGTTTGCCTTGTTATCTAAAATCGAAATCTGACAATGCACTTCCTGTTTGTTTTCAGTTAAATTCCCAGATTAGGGCCGTTTCTCAATATGCGTTCTTGTCTGTACTTGCGTTCTTGTGTCCTCGTGAAACGTCATCAACCGTCGCCAAAGTACTGTTCCAATTCAAATTTCACATCTCACTTATGCCGAGTTCAGACTGCGTGATTTTTGCCCCGATTTTGGCTCGCCGACAGGTTTTGAGAAATCGCCAACAAATACCTGAAATCACAGGCAAATCGCTGCTCGTGCACGTGAGTGACAATCACACAGTATGAACGATCAAAGACGCGATCTGAGAGAATCACCGATGAGTCGCAGATGCCTGCGAGATATTTGGCGTGCTGAATATCTGGAGCTGTCGGCGATTCAAATCATGCCGTGTGAATTGAGTTTTGACTGAAAATAACATCAGCGATCGCCTACAGCCAATGAGAGAGCGGCATTCACTTGTGTGTGCGTGTGTGTGTACCTGCTGCAGGCCAGCGGGAGGCTGGGGGAGAAGTTAAAAGCGCTCTTTTTCGGTTTATTTGGACCCACGAAATGAAGGAAAACTAGTGGAGGTTTGACAGGACTCAGGAGTAACAGTGTCTGTTTGATGTTTCATACAGAAAGAAATGAGTTTATTATCAACGTTGAGGAGAAATGGCTGATTCCCTTTAAACCCAGGTGAGCAAACATGTACATGTTCTACCCCATTAAAGGCTTCTTTCTCATTATGTAGTTAATAACAAAAGATATACGACGTGTTTTTGGCTGTGAGACATAGTTTGGACGAAGTTGTCGGCGATTCTTCCTATAGTAAAGTCATGCAATGTGAAAGTCCCTGTCGCCGATCCATCTTGCAGTGTAAACAAAGCAGTGACGAAACGCTGGCCCAGATAGTCAAGCAGTGTGAAAACATCTGTGACACGACTACCTTGAAAATCATGCAGTCTGAACTCGGCATTAGTACAGATCAAATTCCCGGACGTGTACTTGCTTTATAAATCCTTTATAAATGACAATTAAAGGCTCAGAATCAGTTGAACAAATATCTTTGCAATCTTTTTTAAAAAGTTAAATTAATGTAAAGTTTAAACATTGCTGAATAACAGGAGCGTCAAAATACAACATAAAACTGGATAAAGCAACAACAACAATATAATAAATTAACAATATAATAAGATGCAATGTTTAAACTCTACAGTGGTTTTATTTTAGATCAGGTTGCAAAGATTTATTTTTCATCTGAAGAGCAGTTTCATTTGTTTATCTTTAAATGAACAGAAATTAATAATTTCATTTTTTTTCCGGTTTAGAATTTAACTGAGCCTTTATTTGTCCTTTATAAAGCATTTATTAAGCATAAATATACCTCGCTTTAGGTTAGGTAAAAAAAAACTGTGTGAAGTTGAGTTAATAAAGCATTTATTAATATATTAGTTAACTATTAGTATATGCCTGAATAATAAGACATATAAATGTTGATTTCAATAGTTTATTAATCATTTACTCAACTACTCTTAAATACGACTGGTTTGTAAATAATACGATACTTAATTAAGTAATGAAAAATAAATCATTGACGAAGTATGAAAATACAATTATTAAGCACATTTTAAATATGTTTGTAAGTCAAGAATGGAGCATTTGTAGCTGCAGTTATAAACTGCTTACTAACGTTTATTAATGTAGAGTTAATGCTTAACAGATAATGAATTCACGATGCTAATGCTTAATAAATGATTTATAGTGTGTAGTTATTATAAAGTGTTACCAAAAAAGTCTTTATGTGTGTGTTTGTGTGTCTGTGTGTGTGTGTCTCTGGATGGTTTGTGTGTGCGTCTGTGTGTGTGTGTGTGTGAATGGAGTGTTTAATGTGAGCGTGATCGCTGTTGTCCTGGTGTCTCTTCTGAAGGACAGCTGTTTCGAGGCCGCTCCACTGTTCATATGGATATGTATGTTAATGAAGCGCAGGCAGAGAATGAATCTGCTTCACTGCAGCTCAACAAAGAGTACAAGTCACACACAGGCCACTTCTCTAGCCAGAAAAGCTCTATTTTTTAACGTATTTTTATTAAAGAATACAACATTGCATCAAGTACGATACAGCGTAAGAGTTTATTCCTTTATTTTTTATTTTTGCATGTTAGCCCATCAGTTTTTAGCTACCATAATGGTTGTAAATTAATGTTGAGAACAAAAAAACATCCTTAGGATGTATAAAAGAGGACAAAAAAATAACAATAATAATAAAATAATAATAATAATACATGCAAAATATACAGTTTTAGATGATTGACTCCTACTTCAGCTCAGTCTCCAGAGGTTTAGATGCTAATTGTGACTAATTCAATAAGCAGATGGTGTTAAGCAACCCATGCCAGTGTTCAGGTCTCTGTTTAGATCAAGCGTTTACTGCGTCTCCTGAGATTTTACATGAGGAATTACTTGTAAAGACATCAAATGTCGCTGACTTTCTTTGGTTTCAGAGATTGTTGCAAATCACGCATGAGGTCTTCATCTGACGAAGCCCATTTTCGATTAGATTCCAGCTAATAGATGCTTCGGTAAATTTGTTAAATGGAGCAGAAAAATGCTACAGCGATTTTATGCTAATTAGAAGTCGGCTAATTGTTAATAGATTGCAAAAAGCACAAGTAAGGAGGAATATTTTGGGGTGAAATACATTTCAGATTGATTTCTGTTGCTTTTACGTGTACATACAGACTTTGAAAGTATATATTTATGCATTAAAACAATGGCACTGAACAGTGGATTTCCTCATTTTTGTATATTTATCGACAAGTTTGGAGATACTTCTTGCAGATAACAAAATGAACACTTGATTTTAAGGTGTCCTTGTTATAAATTGTTCAGCATATATAAGTGCATCCCTCACTAATCTATTTTTTAAATTCATATTTTTAATAGGAAGCTCTACAATATTATATTTGTGCATATACATTAGTCCGTACTGTAGCCAGTTCTGGAGCTGATCTAACAAAATATCTTACGATAACTATCCAAAAACTAGCACCCACATTTATATGTTATAGAAAAATATTAAATTTAATATACAAATTTTAAAAAGAGGAAAAATTAGAAAAAAAAGGAAAATTTTTGTTGGAATTTTGTAGGTTATAATTCATTTTTGCAATATTTTGCTTGAATTTAATTGTATTATCTTTTAATTTCTAAATATGTCTGGTGACTAAAATATTATTTTAATAAATACATCTGTTTAATAAATGTGTTTTGTTTGAATCAGGCGTGCCCAAACTCGGTCCTGGATGGCTGGTGTCCTGCATATTTTAGTTCCAACCCCAATTAAACACACCTAAACCAGCTGAGGGTGAGGCAGTGGCGCAGTAGGTAGTGCTGTCGCCTCACAGCAAGAAGGTCGCTGGTTCGAACCTCGGCTCAGTTGGCGTTTCTGTGTGGAGTTTGCATGTTCTCCCTGCATTGCGTGGGTTTCCTCCAGGTGCTCCGGTTTCCCCCACAGTCCAAAGACATGCGGTACAGGTGAATTGTCCATAGTGTATGAATGTGTGTGTGAATGTTTCCCAGAGATGGTTGCGGCTGGAAGGGCATCGGCTGCGTAAAAACTTGCTGGATAAGTTGGCGGTTCATTCCGCTGTGGCGACCCCGGATTAACAAAGGGACTAAGCCGACAAGAAAATGAATTAATAAATCAGCTGATCAAGCTCTTTCTAGGTCTACTAGACTTCTAGGCAGGTGTGTTGGAGGAAGTTGCAACTAAACTAGGACACCAGCCCTCCAGGATCGAGTTTGGACACCCCTTGTTTAAATGGACCAAATACATTGCCTATATTGATTAAGAAATGGATAAAAATATTCATTTTTAAAATGGTGTTCCAGGCATGTCCCACAGGGAGGAGGCCTCGGGGATGACACAGGAGGCGCTGGAGGGACTATGGGCTCTATTTTGATGGTCCATGCGCAGAGCGCAAAACGCAGAGCGCAAATGCTTTCAGGGCATGTCAGGACGCATTTTTGCTAAATTAAGGACGGGAAAATCCGCTTTGCGCCGTGGCGCATGGTCTAAAAGGGTTGAGTTTATTTTCTTAATGAGTTATAGGTGTGTTTTGAGAATAAACCAATTACAGTCTCATCTCCCATTCCCTTTAAGAGTCAGCTGCGTCACGCCAAGAGCGCATTCACTATTTACAGGACGCAAAGTAAGTCTAAGTGGAAAAACTGAGCATTTCACAAGCAAACAGTTCACAGTTCACAGTTTTTTAACAGAAAACTGTTAAACAGAGCATCTACTGCGTGAGAATGAGAGATAATGGATCTACTTTCACTTTCGCTCTTGGATAGGGAAACCTTTACGCACAGACATCAATTAGTCTATAAATAAATAATTTTGTTTGTTAAGCGCAAATATTCGTTTCAAAACTATTTCTAAATTCAGTTCTAATTTCCAGCAAACGAATAAATGAACAATATGATCTAAAACCTGACGTGTGGGCAAATCTAAGCCTGTTTTTAATAAAACAAATATAAATATGGATATAATAAATAATACTGCTAATAACAATAACATTATACAAAAGCAAATTGTTATGAATGAACTGAAAAAGCCTCCCGAGATGAAGAAAACATTAAAGCAGTGATTTTTCATATTTATGTAGGCTAGAAAATAATATGTTTTGTAATATTTTAATCCTTTATATTTATATTCTATATCTATTCTTATTATATCCTATATATATCCTTAATATTGAATTTTTTCATATGTAAAGATATTTGCCTATTGCTCTCTTGTGTGTATTAAGCAGTGTGTAAGCTAGGCGCAACTCTGCGCTGGAGTTTAGACCGGGTTAGTTTTGGTCTAATGAAAAATCTATTATAGATTCTCAAAATAGCAACGCGTCAGCGGTCCACCTCAGAACGCCTTCCTTTTTAGACCAGAACGCCTATGGGCGCACATATGAGCGCTAATGCATTTGCTATTTAAACAGCGTAGCGCAACGCATCAAAACCACTCTTGCACCAAGCTGAAACTACCAAACAAGTATTGCACTGCGCCTTGCGCCACACTGCGCCGGGTGTATGATAGGGCCCTAAGTCTCTCGGCTGGGTGTTAAAAAGCAGATGACAGAAAAGCTAAATGTCTGTGAGAAGGAGAGATATTTGCGCACTTATCTTGACATAAATCTAAATAAGCTGCTCAGCTCTCAGAACACAGTAAACACAGTAAGTGTATTTCTGCACACACACACTATAATCTGCTGTTTTACTTCACTGAACTCCATATAACAGCCATACACTTGTTTATGCAGGCCTATCTAAAGGGTTAATGCTGCCAGCTGATGATCAACAGAACAAATGACACACTTAACCTCTTCCCAACAGGGTAAAACACCAACAATCAAGATTCTATGATTAAATGCTGTCATGCCTTTGCAATAAAAAAGTCATTATAATGAAAGTCAATGGGGCAAAAATAGCCCCCAACATAACCAAAGGGTAGTCAATTTGCACAGTACGCAAGGGTTAAAGCTATACATTATTGTGACGTAATCATGATTGTTCATTATTGTGCGTTTATCTGCAGGTTCAGAGAAGTCTTCTGTAGATGTGTGTGGCTTCTTCATGGTTGGTGGTGGATTGAGATGCCAGCATGGGGCACACAGGACACCACTGCACTTGCTCTGTCACCAGCGCTCCGGCACAATGCTGGAGATGTGTGTGTCTGTGTGTGCCCCGTGAGGCCTGCTGTGAGGGGTTAATGATGGCCCGTCCGCCCTGCTGGGGGCCCGAAAGCCTTTGTGTGCCTCAGTCTACACTTCAGTCGCAGGAATGAAGACGAGCAGAGATGAAGAAGGTTCGGATTTTGCTGTGTTTTGATTTCGTGCATATATAATCTGCATTTAAAGCTGCTCGGGATTGCAAATTTCAGGGTGAGATACCGAACACTGCTGTTCTTGAACTTTCTATACATCAAAGAATCCTCAAAATAAATGTAAATAAAAATAAATTACAGACACGCACATACACAAATAGAGAGATACACACGCACAGATGCACATATACAGAGGCACACACACACATAAAGACACACAAACACCGCATTGCATAAACATACGACTTTTAACACTGATTATAACATGAAATGAAGCTCAAATTAGCATATTTGAATGATTTCTGATCGTTATTTTAATTAAAATAATATTATGCATGGCTGTTATAATGATTTTTCACAGTACTGGGTTGCCCCTGGAAGGGCATCGCCTGTGTAAAACATATGCCAGAATAGTTGGTGGTTCGTTTCGCTGTGGTGACCCCTGATAAATAAGGGACTAAGCTGAAGGAAAATGAATGAATAATAAAAATTTACAATATTACTGGTTTTCAATTTTCATTAATAGCTATATTTATTTTATTTATGCTTATTGTATTATGTTTATTTTATTTTCGATATATGTATAATATTTATTTTTAGTGGTACTGTTTGTGTAAACATAAGAAAATACTAACAAAAACAGTAAGAAAATATAAAATATTGTTGAAAAGCCACGTTTTAAACTTTAACAAGCTTCAGCTAAATGTGTTAAAATTTATAATAGAAAGTTTAAAAAAGCATTTATTTAATAAAAATTGCAAAAGTTTAATTTTGAAATTAGGCTCAAATCAACAAATTAGAATGATTTCTGATCATTATTTTAATTATAATAATATTTTGCATAATTATAAGAATTATTTACAATATTACTGGTTTTAGTTTTCATTATTTCATTATTTGTTTTATTCTTATTGTGTTATATTTTTTTATTTTATATATATTTATAATATTTATTTGAAAAAAACATGAAAATGTTTAATGATAATGTTTGTGTAAACATAAAAGAATACTAATAAAAACTGTAAGAAAATATAAAACAGTTTAAGGTTTAACAAGCTTGAGCAAATATTATTTATAATAATTAAAGGTAAAAAATGCATTTATTTAACGCAACTTTAACACTGATTATAATATAAAAAATAGACTCAAATCAGCATATAAAAATGATTTCTGATCATTATTTTAATTGTAATAATATTATGTTATAATAATTATTTTGTGCTATAATAATGATTTACAATATTCGCTTTTATTAGTAGTTGTATTTTTATATTTATTTAATTTATTTTTATTTCATTTTTGTATTATATTTATTTGAAAAAAAAAATTTAAACTTTTAATATTGTTTGTGTGAGCATAAAAAATACTAATGAAAACTATAAGGAAATATAAAACATTGTTTGAAAACAAAGAGTCACGTTTTAAACTTTAACAAGAATGAGCTAGAATTAATAATAATAAAACAATAAACCAAAAAACAAAACCTCATTGTTGATACGTACCCCTGTATACACATTTCTGGAGATAGCGAAATGGAGGTACTTTTTTTTTTTTTTTTTTTGCAGTTTGCAGCTCTTCACTTTTGTCTGCGACACCTCCCACTCCCCTCTTCAATTTCGTCCGCAACACCGCACCCCTCCCCCTTCACTTTGTTTGCGACAACCCCCCATCCCCACACCCAGCTTTTCACTTACATTCGCGACATCCTAGAAATGTTGTCATATAGGGGCCCAGCTAAATCTTAATTTTCTCTCGCACCTGCTGTTCTCACGTAAATTTACTAGAGGCCGCTGTCGACTGACTGACTGACTGATCGACAAATAATCCCACTCACCCCCTTTCCTGAACCCAACTGAGAGTGTTTTTAAAAGCACCGATTGACCCAATCACCCTCTTCCCTAAACCCAACCGACAGTGTTTTCAAAGGCAATGCAGAAACAGAAAAGCCCTCACGGCCGCCTGATTTTACCACATTTTCAGATTTGACCACATTCTCGCCCTGTTATTAACTTGTTTATTTTATTTTTGGCTTCTGTTTTTGTTTTACCTGCTTTCTGTAAGCATTCTTCACCAGACTTGAACCTCGTAATCGCAGTCAACTACTCTCTGCATCTCAGGTCCACCAGCGTACAAGGCGAGCCACTGGACAGAGGTAATCGGTCAGCTGGTTAACGCGAAAGGAAATGGCGTCAAGCCCTAAAAGAGTGAGTTTCAGAGAGTTATAAAACATTATCCAACCCAAGCTCATTCTGAAAACGTAGTCCCGTGGACGTTTCTGGAGACAGTGGAATACGTCCTGGCAGGTACGTACGGCCGCGTTTATTTTTTTCAAGCGAACGCTGCGGCGCGGTGTGACGCTGTTTCCCTCCTGCTTCCCCGCTGCAACCCGTTTGTCCACTCAGCTCACCGTGTACGTCGGCAGGCTCAAGATGCAGAGAGGAGTTGACCATGGCGATCGGTTTAGAGTCCAGAAGAGCAGTTCCAGCAATCAGGTAAGACAAAAACAGAATCCCAAAAATTAAGTGAACGAGTTTCGTAACAGGGTGAGAACGCGGTGAAATCCGAAAACGCGGTAGAAAAAAAAAATCAGGGCTTTTCTTTTTTTGGACGGCTTTTGTAAACTGTTGCTCGGGTTTAGGGAAGCGAGCGGGCGGGCGGGTCAATCGGTAAAATTGGTTGGGTTCAGGGAAGGAGGAGGGCATGTCAGCCGATTGGCCGGTCGCGCAGTCAATCATCCAGTCAGTCGGACAGCGGCCTCTGGTGGGTTCACGCGAGAACAGTGCGGGCTCGAACTGCACTCGCGAGAGACGTCTGAGGTGCAAAAAAGCGCACAACAGCGGCCTCTCGCGGATTCACAAAAACAAAAACTGCAGCCGTACGTACCCGCCGGGACATATTCCACGGTCTCCAGAAACGTCCACGGGAGTACGTTTCCAGAATGAGCCTGGGTTGAGATTATCTGTGTGGAATTTTGAGCTCAAACTTCACACACACACACACACACACACTATAGGGACATCATCGACTTATTTTACATCTTATTAAAAGGGGCATAATAGGTGTCCTTTAAATGATTTCTGTAACCCTCTCCTCCTCTCCTGTGCTTCTCCTCTGGCTTTTTGCGGGAGGTTATTGATGGCAGGATGAACAGGAGAGTGTTTGGCGACCTGCATGTACAGATGTGGATTTATCGCTCCGGATCCTCCAACAATTTCATCAAAAGCCCATTGGCCTGTAGCGTTTCTCCTGTGATAAATCAGCGGATGAGAGACGGATGAGAGACGGAGCAGAGGTCACAGTCCATCCTTCACCACAACACCACCGCAACACAAATACAACACACACACACACAGATTTATGAGCACAATCAAACACCTTTATTATCACACACACACAAAACACCGAAATATGCGCACTTACAAGTTTTGGATAAAGTTGAATATTATTATAATGTTATTTACAGGGCGGCACGGTGGTTCAATGGTTAGCACTGTCGCCTTACAGCAAGAAGTTCCCTGGTTTGAGTCTCGGCTGGGTCAGTTGGCATTTCTGTGCGGAGTTTGCATGTTCTCCAATGTTGGCGTGGGTTTAATCCAGTTTCCCCCACAGTCCAAACAAATGCGCTATAGGGGAATTGGATGAACTAAATTGGCCCTAGTGTATGACTGTGAATGCAAGAGTGTATGGGTGTTTCCCAGTGTTGAAAGGGCATCCGCTGCGTAAAACTTGTACTGAATAAGTTAGCGGTTCATTCCGTTGTGGCGACCCCAGTTTTAAAAAAGTGTAACTACATGTCGCAATGACAAGTAGTGCAAGCTCTGTGATTGGTCAGCTTGGTATCAGTGACGAGTGTGGGCGGGGGTGAGAGCTGCGCGAACCCGTTGGAGCAAGCGTTTACAAGTGTCGAGTCCATGAAGGAGCTCCAGAAGGAGACTTTTGTTTTGTGTTTACCTTATGATTAAAGTCGTTGCACATTCGCCGTTTTTTGCCTCTGAATGGCCGAGTTTTTGCGTTTTAGGGTAGCGTACAGAAAAAGCAAAACCCCCGTGAAGAAACTCGACAAAGAGGAACAGCGTTGCCAGATATAGCTGACTTTTTCCATCCCAAAAGCTGTCTGAAACCCTCCAAAACACACAAGAAAACGCCCAGAATATTAGATTATTTTATAATTGAATTGCTTTAAATTAACTTAATTACTTTAATTGCCATAATTTTTAACCATACAGCAGCCAACACCAGCAGTCACAGAACATAAGCAGGTCTCATCGAAACAGTGCTTCCCCATAGATATATACATTAGATGTCGCCTGGCCTATTGTTGTCTATTGGACGGAATGCGTCAATAGAGCCGCCATCTTGCTACAGGGTAGCGCTCCTTTGAAATGAATGCGGGACTAAGGAACAGTGGAGGACTGTGGCCATGCAAAGCCAGAGATATACACATATACACATATATCTGTGATCGGGAGTTTTCCTGGATGTTAGTAAGCAATTTTTTTTTCTAATTATGAAAATTATAATTTGACATCACTTTTCTACATTAATGGATCAGTGACCGCACGGGCATTCCTGACAAAAAGCTTGTGTTTGTGTGTACAGAAATGTACTATTCACCCTCCCTGTTAAATTTAATCTAATCATGTCCTGAAACACAGCTCCTCTCCTGCTTTCACTTCTCATACTGACGGAGGGAGCGATTCGTTTGGGAATGAATCCCCCAATATGAACAACTCGTTCACTAGCCGACAATAATACAAGTTTCTGGCAGCGCAGCATCTCGTTGTCATATTTCTTTTGCATTGTTTGCTGATTTTATTCAACAAAACTAGCATAAGCCGAGTGTTTAGTGCGAGTTGGAGCTGCTTTGCCGTATGGTGAATTCAGTAAGTGACTGTTATCATCAATAACGTGACCTGATTAGCACAAAAGTTCAGAACATACAAAAACAGAAAAAAACTAAATCTTACCTATGACATGTTTTGCCTTTGTGCTTTGTTTTCTTTGTTTGCTCGTTACTACACCCGTAGACAGCGCTAAAGTCCCGCATCTTCACGTAATAACACTGTCTTGTCTAGTGCGGTTGAATGACACTTGTCCTGGGAGCACTGTACCAATATGGCGGCGCTATTGACGCATGCTCAGGGTCCCTATGCGATATCTAGTGTATATGTCTATGTGCTTCCCTCTCACCAGCACACTGCACTTGATGTTAGAGTATATTTTACTTTCGAAATGGGGTGTTAAGTCATCCTATTTGGCGTTTAAATTTTTTTTAAACATTATTAAGTCGTGCTTGTCAATGCTTCTATGTTCGTTCTTCCTGTCAATTGTGGAAGAAAACGATTGATAAAAATGTGATGATAAACCGCCGTCAGTCTAACTGCAGGCGCTGCGTGATGTGCGTGCACGCGATGGGGAGTCAGATTTGTCTGGGGAGTCAGATTTTGATACAGCTTTCCTTCATCTCCACTTGCCGGTGGGTTATTTTATTTTTGGCTTAGTCTCTTACAAATCAGAGGTGGCCACAGCAGAATGAACCGCCAACTTATCTAGCATATGTTTTACGCCGCGGATGCTCTTCCAGCTGCAACCCATCACTGGGAAACATCTATACACGCTGTTTGGACTGTGGGGGAAACTGGAGGAAACCCACGCCAACACGGGGAGAACATGCAAACTCCACACAGAAACGCCAACTGACCCAGCCGAGACTCAAACCAGTGACCTTCTTGCTGTGAGGCGATCGTGCTACTCATTGTGCCACCGTGACGCCCTAAAACAATTTATAAATGTGATAATTTATTATTGTAACTTTTAAAAAACAAAATGTTTTTTTTATACCGCACTTTAGAACACTTCGTTTCCCAGAATGCACTTTGATTGTGATGTGGGTGTGGCCAATTCAATCCAGTTTATTATTAGGAAGATATCAGTTGAATGTAGGATTTTTAAGTGTGTTTGTCAGTAGCTGTGTTGTATCTTCAGCTCAGGGATGATGATGAAGATGATGATGATGGTGATGAGAGACTGCGAGCTGATTTACTGTGGCTGTGTGTTTGAAGTGGAGGCTGTAATCGGTCTGTGTCTGTGATCAGAGCGACTCAAGAGACGGTAAACACACGCCTGCGGGAATCACACATCAAATATTGACACAGCTACACACTGACTGACACACACGCCAACACGGGAGAACATGCAAACTCCACACAGAAATGCCAACTGGCCCAGCCGGGACTCAAACCAGCAACCTTCTTGCTGTGAGGCAACAGAACTAACCACTGAGCCATTGCGCCTGAAATTGTAAAAATATATACGTATATTAAGTATAAATACTTATATTAAGTATATAAAGAACATTCCCTTGCTGTTGAAAGTTCTTGATAAAGCTGCAGATGCCAGTAAACACCCTTTATAAGAGCACAACCCAAACACATCAGCAAATCCAGGACTCTGTCGGTAGCGTGTGTGTATGTGCTGAAGATCTGGACTCTGTGTGACTCCAGCAGACAGTGCAGAAGAATGCGTTCGCCGTTTGAAGTGTGTTTTATGTGTGTGTGTGAGAGATGAAACGTGTCCGGCCGGGGTTATAGTGCCTGTGGCCACTGCAGACAGACACACAGCAGAAGAGCTGGCGTCAGGACAGGCAAGACGGATCCTGTACAACACTTAAAAACAGGAGGAGGGGTTTTTCCTCACGCCGCCTTTATCTCACAGGAAATCTTTATTATACATGCTGCACCTACCACTTACTGCTCCTGTAAAACATCTCAAACACACACTCCATGACTCTGCATCACATGCACGCCGTCCGGTTTTCACATCAAGGATTATTTTTGAAGGAATATTGCAGTGTTTTGTTGATTTATCAGTGCACATCACTGTTATTTCAAGTTAATGTGTGCTTGTAATATCTTCAAAACACCTCTTCTATGATTGGTGTTTAGTGGTCTGTGGGCGGAGCCAACCAGTCACTCCACCAATAAGAGATCTGAGCCGTTTAATCAATTCCACATCAACAAAAGTCAAGTATTTTCATTTGTTTTCAGTATTGAACTGGTTAAATTAACTAAACTCAAAATGAAATGATAGATTTTTTGGGAATGTACGACGGTCGGATATGCATCATGTTAAAGTCAATGCTCTCTTTAAGTTAAACCCAACCCAAGCTCATTCTGGAAACGTAGCCCTACGGAGGTTTCTGGAGACCGCGATTTACGTGGCCGGAGGTACGTACGGCCGCGTTTAGTTTTTTTCGAGTGAACGCTGCGGGGCGGTGTGGCGCCGCTCCGCTCCTCCTCTTCGCGCTCGCCGGCCGACGGCTCGCCTCCGAGTGGAGGGCTTTCCCGATGCAACCAGTTTGTCCGCTTAGCTCACAGCGGAGCAGAGGCCCCGGAGGAGGAGGAGCCGGCCGCGGGGACGACGACCGGGATCGAGTCTGGGGAACAGCGGTTCCAAAAACCAGGTAAGATGAAAAACAGAATCCAAAAAATAAGGGCGAGAACACGGCGGGATCCGAAAACGCAGTCGGAATCGAGGACGAGGGCTTTTGCTTTTTTTTTTTTTTTTTTTTTGGACGTCTTTTGCAAACCGTAGCTTGGGTTTAGGGAAGGAGGAGTAGGAAGAAGAGGAGGGGCTTTTTGCACGAGAACAGTGCGGACGCAAACGGCGCGCACTCCCGAGAGGCGCCCGAGACGCGAAAAAGTGCACACAGCGGCCTCTCGCGGATCCGCGAAAAACAAAAACCGCTCGAATACGAACCTCCCGGGACGTATTTCGCGGTCCGCAGAAATGTCCGCGGGGCTACTTTTTCACAATGAGCCCAGGTTGGTTCAACCTGTATAATATATGCGTAAATGACAAGAAGTGGGGGGGGGGGTTGTTGTTGCGCGCGTACTGAAGGGCGGGACCGAGGGTGTGACGGGGGCACTTTTGATAATTTTGGAAGGGCACTTTCTATCCAAGACTAAAAAGGGCATGTGCACTGCACAGGTTGAGCCCTATGTGTGCACGTGCCTGGTGTTGACTAGTGCGGTTGAATGACATTTGTCCTGGGAGCACTGTACCAATGTGGCGGCGCTATTGACGCATGCTCAGGGTCCCTATGCGATATCTAGTGTATATATCTATGGTTTTTATTAATGTAAGATCCCTGAAATGTATAGTATAGTATATTAGTATAGTATAGAGTATAGTAATAAGCCACTGGTTAATAGTGAGAATCGGTGCTTCATCTGAAGTGTTTATATGCGATTGTAACTCATTGGTCTTTTCGAGTATGGACTCTCAATGAGGTCTGAGTGTTTCCTCCTAGCAGTGTCCCTGCTTTGACCTCATCGGTGCTCTGATCTCTGCTGTTCATCTGAGAGGTCAAACACACTCAAGCCTTAGGGGCAGCAGATTACCTGTGTGTGTGTGTGTGTGTGTGTGTGTGTGTGTGTGTGTGTGTGTGTGTGCGTGCTTTTCTTCTCTGATGCTGCCTGCTTTAATATGGCTGCACACTTTTATTTAACCCTTGTGTGCTGTTGGGGATGTTTGCATCCAATCTGGGGTGGTTTTGGGTGATTGCTGTGAAGTTTTAAGAAGTTACTAAGTGGTTTCTAGAGTGTTCTGGAGGCTGCTATAAAGGTTTGGGTGTTTACCAAGTGATGTTGATCAAGCTGTGGTGTTCTGTGGGGTTGCTCCATGGTTGATAGTGAGTTCTGGGTGGCTGCTAACTGGTTAGAAATCTTTTTTCTGGTAAGCAGAAAATAATATATACATAACACATAATAATTAAATAAAATAATAAAATAATAATAGGAGGGCTAATAATTCTGACTACTTCAAGGGAAATTCGAGAATGGAGTTGTGACAACAAACAAATCAGGTCAGGGCATTAGAATTGATCTGCAGCTTGTGTGCTTTAGGACCCAGAGGCCTCTGCTCTGTAATGTACATTTCCACTCCTCGGTGTCTCCTTACACTGAGAGCCAATCTGGTGTCAGCGAGATCTGGCCAAGTGTGCAATCCCAAAACAATGCGCTCTTTTCAGAAGTTAAGTGGCCATTGTGAGGCTAAAGGCTGGAGAAGCATTGACTAATTACACGCTCTTCAGCAGACACCTTCTGGTCCTCGGGCTGACGGGCAGGATGGAGGCCCGTCAAACTGTTAGTTATTTTGCTGCGGTAATTTGAGCCCGGCCCACATCAAAAGAGTCGGAGAGGAAGAGAGTGAACTCTGGTCGCCTCCAGACCTCTCTCTGATCTCATAATGTTCACATAAACACTTGCTGAATAACTCTCTCGGCGCTGTATTAAAACGGCTCCATTTCTCGCTGTCTTCTGGCCAGTTCATCCTCAGATAAATGGATGCCTCGGTAATCTCTCAGAATTCCTGCGCTCGTATTTCATCTAGAACTGTGTTTACAGGCATCGGATGTGCTTTCTATCAATCATCGATTCATTTTTTATTTATTTTGACCATGTAAGCATTTAACCTTCATCCTGTGTGCAATGTCAGAATGTGGTCGGAATCATCCGGATACTCTGGGTTAGAGATACACAAAGTAGGGCCCGCGGACCAAAGTTGGCCCATGGTTAACCTTTGATGTGGCCCACCATCCCATCTGAGAGAAGACTACCAATCTGCCAATCGCTGATGACCTTTCAACTTACTAGCCACACCCTAGCAACCACTAACGGCACCCTAGCAACTAACCCATAGACTTCCTTTGTAAAAACAACAGCCATTGCCTTTACATTGGACATACTAACAACATACTAATCCAAGCTAACATACTAATCCATACTAACGACATACTAACAAACATACTAAACTACTAGCAACATTCTAATTCATACTAAAGTTGTGCTAGCAACATGCTAGTTTATACTAGAAACATGCTAGAAAAATTTTAATTAATTCTTGAATGTGCTAATTTATGTTAGCAACTGCCTAGCAACTACTCAGAACACCCTAGTAACCACTTAGTAACACATTAGCAATGACCTAGAACATCTTAGCAACTGCCTAGCAACACCTTAGCAACCACATAGCAATGCCTTAGCAACCACTCAGAACACTCTAGCAACTGCCTAGCAACACCTTAGCAACTTTCTAGCAACCACTCAGAACACCCTAGTAACACCTTAGCAACAACCTAGAACATCTTAGCAATTGCCTAGCAACACCATAGCAACTACCTAGCAATGCCTTAGCAACCACTCAGAACACCCTAGCAACAGCTTAGCAACCACCTAGCATTGCATTACCAACCACCTAGCAACTGCCTAGCAACCACTCAGAACACCGTAGCAACACTTTAGCAACCACCCTGAAACTCCTTAGCAACCACTCAGTACACCCTAGCAACAGCTTAGCAACCACCTAGCAACGCCTTAGCAACTACCTAATACTACTCAGAACACCCTAGCAACATCTTAGCAACCACATATAACCTTAGTAATGACCTAGTAACAGCTTAGCAACCACCTTGCAAACCCTTCGGATATACCCAGAACACCCTGGCAACCACTTAGACCATATAAACTACATAGTAACCACCCAGATCTCTCCAGCAACACCTTAGCAACCATCCAGAATTCCCTGGCAATCCCTTAGATCATAGAAACCAACAAGCAACTGCCCAGATCTTTCCAGCAAACCCTTAGGATATACCCAGAACACCCTGGCAACCACTTAGACCATAGAAACTACATAGCAACAACCCAGATCTCTTCAGCAACATCTTAGCAACCGCCCAGAATTCCCTGGCAACCATGTAGATCATGGAAACCACAAGCAATAGCCCAGATCTCTCCAGCAAACCATTCGGCTATACCTAGAACACTCTGGCAACCACTTAGAAGGCCATAGAAACTACAAAGCAACCACCCGGATCGTTCCAGAAACATCTTAGCAACCACTCAGATTAGTGGTTAGCAACTGCCTAAACCCTAGAAACCCCTTCCCTGATCTCTCCTGCAACACCTTAGAAATCACCCAGAATTCCCTGGCAATCATTTAGATTGTAGAAACCACTTAGCAACCACCCAGATCTCTCCAGCAACACCTTAGCAACCATACAGAATTCCCTGGAAACCATTTAGATTGTCGAAATTACATAGCAACCAACCCAGCTGTTTCTAGCACCACGTTATCAACCACCCAAAATTCCCTTTCAACCACTTAGGTCATAGAAAAAACAAGCAACTGCCCAGATCTTCTCAGGAAAGCCTTCAGATATACCCAGAACACCCTGGCAACCACTTAGCAGTGCCCTAGCGACCTTTGCACTACTAAGAAAGCATGTGTTTTTCACAGTTCTTTATGAAACGATGATTATGTTCGATGAAATGTGGATATGTGTTGGGTAGTTACCCATTGGTTTAAACATGCCCTTGCATTTCATGCATGTAAGTATCCCTCTATATGTACTCAGATGTTCCAGAGCTGGGGTTTACCTAAAACGTTAGCACAGTTTGTTTTGTAGACGCATATGTTTCCTCCAGGACTGAGCGGATGTCTGATGATTCTCCCAGTCAGAGTTCATTTTCACCTGGCCTCCGCTCATCCTGCTGGGACTGTTAGCAGCGCTTCAGGTGCGTTTAGTTCCCACAGCAATTGACCAATCATGCCTTCACCTGGGGCTAAAAGGTGTCCCGGGGTAAAAAGACGCCCCCAGCCTGCGAGTGTTTATGGGTGGGGGAGAGCTTTTACCTCCGTGTCGGACTGCTTTAGAGAGTTTTGTTGTTTGATCTTAAAATACCTGCGCTGATGAGGTCGCCGTGGCGTAATTTGTGTGCTTAGATTGGCCTGGCGGGAGTAATGGAACAAGATTGAAGCGCGTTTTGCCGAGCGAGTGCTCTTTTACCCTCGGCGCGGCGCGAGACTTCAGGCCTGTGATTTTGAACTCGTTTTGCTGATAAGATTGAAACTGGATGGTTTGCTGCACAAATGGCAGAGCGGCATGGCTTCAGTGTGTGTTTATTTAGGAACGCACTTGCCGAACAAACTCATTATATATGTCTGATCTGAAAAATAGACCTCATGTGTATTAAAATAACTATTGTTAATTCGTTTTAAGGCAGCACAGAGGCTTAGTGGTTAACTCTGTCGCCTCACAGCAGGAAGGTCACTGGTTCGAGTCCCTGTTGTGCCAGTTTGCATGTTCTCCCCGTGTTGATGTGGGTTTCCTCCTGGTGCTCCGGTTTCCCCAACACTCCAAACACATGCGCTATTGGGGAATAGGATGAATTTAGTGAATGTGAGTGTGTATGGGTGTTTCCCAGTGCTGGGTTGCAGCCGGAAGGGCCAATAGTATCTGGATGCAGCCTTTATGATGCAAGCTGCGATCAATCAGCGATGAAATGTCACTCAAATGGAGCGAGTGATGTCATTGTGAGGGGTAGGGTTAGGGGTGGGGTTAGGTGAGACCATCAAGAAGCATTGGATGCAGCTCAGATTGCACTGCACCAGGTCTGCAGCCAGACCCCTCTCAGAAGGGCTGCAACTCTGTAGTTTGATTAAGTTCAAAGCACTCTTTGCTGAGTAATACCTATAAAAATTATGATATAATTATTTTATTTAAAATTCAATTATAATTCTGGATGTTTATGTATATATAGTTTAGTTATATATAGTTTATGTGTGTATTTATATGTTTAAAATCTGATTTAGTCACACAAAATATATTTGCTTTTTGAGAAAAATAAAACTATTAAAAGTGCTGTGGTATTTATAAATTATCTTAAATATGTATCAATGTGTGTTTAATGATAAACGATTAAATATGCATCACATAAATAAGAAAAAGATTATTGAATATTAGTTGAAGTCTAAATTTATTTTTTGCCTTCCTGTGAAAGTAATTATTATCTGCTGGATTCCCAAAAACAAAAACTGCAACAAAAAAAAAACTCCTGGGTCGTATTTGGCACTTTTCAGAAATGTATATAGAGGTACGCTTTCAGAATAAGCCAAAACTGTTTGTTATTTTACTGCAAACCAAACTAAAAGAAAGAAGACTTTCTCTAGAAGACAAATATAATATCAAATACTGTGAAAAATGTTGATAAAATAATAACTATTTTACTAAAGGGCTATTATTTGCCTTCAACTGCAGTGTATAAACATAAAACACCACAGATTATTCATGTGTGCTCCAGCATGTTTTCTTCTCAGGTGTGTCAATAAGTCTGTGAAGCAACACACACAGAGAGACACGCACACACACACACACACACACACACACACACACACACACACAGCTTAAAAAGCAACAAAGTATCTGTGACTTATTGACAATTGTTCTAGTGAGATAAAAACATTCCAGGCAATCATAGCGAGCCGCACCTCTTGGCCAGAACTCACTACAGAAGACAGAAAGCACTAAACATTTATGTTGGGCTGTTTATACGTCATTCAACACTCAAACATTACTCAGCTCAGACTGATCGGAGACAGACAGCAGACCATTCCTACACACACACACACACACTGTATATATACACACATAAACACACATATACCCAGACACATCTCATACACACCCGTTACACACACACACACATACATTATAAACATGCATGCACACACATTATACATACACAAACATCGTAAACACACATACACGCATATTACATACACAGCCATTATAAACACAAATTACACACACACAATATACATACATATCACATACACACAATATACACAAACATCCCATACACAAACATATCACATACACACAATATACACAAACATCCCATACACAAACACATACATATCACATACACACAATATACACAAACATCCCATACACAAACACATACGTATCACATACACACAATATACACAAACATCACATACACAAACACATACGTATCACATACACACAATATACACAAACATCCCATACACAAACACATACGTATCACATACACACAATATACACAAACATCACATACACAAACACATACATATCACATACACACAATATACACAAACATCCCATACACAAACATATCACATACACACAATATACACAAACATCACATACACAAACGCATACGTATCACATACACACAATATACACAAACATCACATACACAAACACATACGTATCACATACACACAATATACACAAACATCACATACACAAACACATACATATCACATACACCCAATATACACAAACATCACATACACAAACATATCACATACACACAATATACACAAACATCCCATACACAAACACATACATATCACATAGACAAATATGCAAACATTATACACACAAATCATATGCGTGCATACACTCATATCTAACACACACACACACACACACACACACACACACACACACACACACACACACACATCATAAGCATACATGACTATAACACACACACATAATAATCAGACATGTCTAACCCAAACAAACACACACCTCATACACACATCATAAGCATACATAACTAACACACACACATCATACACACATCATAAGCGTACATAACTAACACACACATGTCATACACACATCATAAGCATACATAACCAACACAGACATGTCATACACACTTCATAACTGTACAAAACCAACACGCACACGACATACAAACATCATAAGCATACATAACTAACACACACACGTCATACACACATCATAAGCATACATAACTAACACACACACGTCATACACACATCATAAGCATACATAACCAACACACACACATCATAAGCATACATAACTAACACACACATGTCATACACACATCATAAGCATACATAACCAACACAGACATGTCATACACACTTCATAACTGTACAAAACCAACACGCACACGACATACAAACATCATAAGCATACATAACTAACACACACACGTCATACACACATCATAAGCATACATAACTAACACACACACGTCATACACACATCATAAGCATACATAACCAACACACACACATCATAAGCATACATAACTAACACACACGTGTCATACACACATCATAAGCATACATAACTAACACACACGTGTCATACACACATCATAAGCATACATAACACACATGTGTCATACACATATCATAAGCGTACATAACTAACACACACGTCATACATCATAAGCGTACATAACTAACACACACACACGTCATACACACATCATAAGCATACATAACTAACACACACGTCATACACACATCATAAGCATACATAACTAACACACACGTCATACACACATCATAAGCATACATAACCAACACACACACGTCATACACGCATCATAAGCATACATAACCAACACACACACGTCATACACACATCATAAGCATACATAACTAACACACACAAACGTCATACATCATAAGCATACATAACACACACGTGTCATACACACATCATAAGCATACATAACTAACACACATGTGTCATACACATATCATAAGCGTACATGACTAACACACACGTGTCATACACATATCATAAGCGTACATGACTAACACACACAACATACACACATAGGCATATATTATATATCTAACACATACATACACACGTCATACACAAACACCTAGCACACACTCATTAAACAAACACGCATCAGCAGCACAATATGTTGTGTTGTGTTGATGTGGTGTGTGCGGCGCTGTTCCTCAGTAAATCACCGCGCTGATAGCTGTGGTTAATGTCTGGAAGTCTTGTCTCTCATCACCCGCGCTCTCTTCATCTGTCTGTTCAGTGTAAAGTCAGATTTGAGCTTTCCACAAGCCTGAGGGACATTACACACACCTTACATCACAAACACTCGAGCGTTTACTGCTGCAAAACAACACACACTCCAGAACAACACCGCTACACTGGAACTAACAGCACAACTCAGGGGAAACAGACTTATTTTTTGGGATATAATACCATAATATTGGGATAAAACGTTTGGGGTTTGAATTTTTGACCCAACCACTGGGTTATAAGTAGTTGTCCTACACACTTTTCCAAAGCTTATGGCAAAGTTTATTTATAAACTAATATTTTCTTTGCTTTGCTGTAACAAACACACACATGCATACACACACACACACACATATGCATACACAAACAGGCATATCTTACACAAACACACATGCAAACACATTGCATGAACACGTTCATACACACACACACACACACACACACACACACACACACACACGTGCAAACAAATACACATGCACAAAGATACACATGCTACATAACACACTGCATAAACACACATGCTCATACACACACACATGCACAAACAAACAGATAATAAACAAACACACACTTACAAACACATATACAGCATAAACACACACATACAAGCACATACTACACAAACACACACACACATATACAGCACAAACACACACATACAAGCACATACTACACAAACACACACACACACACATACAGCACAAACACACACATACAAGCACATACTACACAAACACACACACACATACTACACAAACACACACACATATATAGCACAAAAACACACATACAAGCACATACTACACAAACACACACATACACATACAGCACAAACACACACATACAAGCACATACTACACAAACACACACACACATACTACACAAACACACACACATATATAGCACAAACACACACATACAAGCACATACTACACAAACACACACATACAAGCACATACTATACAAATACACACACATATACAGCACAAGCACACACACATACAAGCACATACTACACAAACACACACACATATACAGCACAAACACACACACATACCACACACACACACACACACACACACAGACAGCACAAACACACACATACAAGCACATACTACACAAACACACACACAAACATACAGCACAAACACACACATACTACACAAACACACACACACACACACACACACACACACACACAAACATACAGCACAAACACACACACACATACTACACAAACACACACAGAGACAGCACAAACACACACATACAAGCACAAACTACAAAAACACACACACAAACATACAGCACAAACACACACACATACTACACAAACACACACACACACACACACACACAGACAGCACAAATACACACATACTACACAAACACACACACAGACAGCACAAACACACACACACACACAGACAGCACAAACACACACATACAAGCACATACTACACAAACACACACACACAAACATACAGCACAAACACACACATACTACACAAACACACACACACACACACAAACATACAGCACAAACACACACACACATACTACACAAACACACACAGAGACAGCACAAACACATACATACAAGCACAAACTACAAAAACACACACACAAACATACAGCACAAACACACACACATACTACACAAACACACACACACACACACACACACAGACAGCACAAATACACACATACTACACAAACACACACACAAACAGCACAAACACACACACACACACAGACAGCACAAACACACACATACAAGCACATACTACACAAACACACACACACAAACATACAGCACAAACACACACACATACTACACAAACACACACACACACACACACACAGACAGCACAAACACACACATACAAGCACACACTACAAAAACACACACACACAAACATACAGCACAAACACACACACATACTACACAAACACACACACACACACACACACAGACAGCACAAACACACACATACAAGCACACACTACAAAAACACACACACACAAACATACAGCACAAACACACACACATACTACACAAACACACACACACACACACACACAGACAGCACAAACACACACATACAAGCACACACTACAAAAACACACACACAAACATACAGCACAAACACACACACATACTACACAAACACACACACACACACACACACACACACACACACAGACAGCACAAACACACACATACAAGCACACACTACAAAAACACACACACAAACATACAGCACAAACACACACATACTACACAAACACACACAAACATACAGCACAAACACACACACATACTACACAAACACACACACACACACACACACACACACACACACACACAGACAGCACAAACACACACATACAAGCACACACTACAAAAACACACACACAAACATACAGCACAAACACACACATACTACACAAACACACACAAACATACAGCACAAACACACACACATACTACACAAACACACACACAGACAGCACATACAAGCACATAATACACAAACACACACTCACAAACATACAGCACAAACACACACACACAAACACACACTCACAAACATACAGCACAAACACACACACACACACACACACAAACAGACAGCACAAACACAAATACTAGCACTTACTACACACACACAAACAAACACACACACACACAAACACTAAACAAGTAGGAGTTCATTGATGGACCTGCAGATAAAATCAGCGGCACATGTGAAGATTTGACAGTCATCTTTCTAGTAAAGTGAGGGTTAAAAGATGCTTGTGTCGGCCCGTCAACACCTTCACAAGCGAGTACACACACACACACACACATACACACACACAAACACACACACTTTACCAACAAGAGCAGAGCATGCCAAAAATCTCATTCAGTAAAGGCAGTAAATCTGTCTTACCTTCAGCCGCAGGACACAGAGACACTGAGACGCCTGTCACACAAACACACACACACACAAATGCACATGCACAAAAACACTGCACACACATACACACTACACAAACTCACACGCACAAACACATTCTACACAAACTCCCATGCACAAACACACACTGCACAAACACATGCTCAAGCACACACTGAGAAAACAAACTCAAACACACACATCTGCAAACATACAACATAAATAAAGACACACACACACACACACACTAACATGCTCAAACCCAAGACACACATGCAAGCACATAAAACACAAATACACACATGCAAACACATGTGTAAATACATACTACACAAGTAAACACCAACAAATACTGCACAAACACACATGCTCAAGTACACACCACACAAACACACATGCCGAAACACCATCTTCTCAAACACAAATACACACACACACACACACAGTAATTTGGGGACCCTAAACAATTCCATGTAGGGGTCCTAGCATTAAAACTCTTTCTCTATAGATTTTTTTTTTCACTGTAGATTTTTCATTCATTCATTTTCTTGTCGGCTTAGTCCCTTTATTTATCTGGGTACGCCACAGCGGAATGAACCGCCAACTTATCCAGCACGTTTTTACACAGCGGATGCCCTTCCAGCAACAACCCATCTCTGTTAAACATCCACAAACACTCACATACACACACTCGTACACTATGGACCCGGAGGAAACCCACGCCAATGCAGGGAGAACATGCAAACTCCTGCTATCTTCATCAAAATTGAAATATAAACTCATGAAACACTTAGCTTTCAAGTCATATTTTTTCCAGGACATTACATTAATGTTTTCATGTGTTTGTGTAAAACAAATATTGAACACAATACAATTTTTTTCTCATGACTTCATAATGTATAACTATATATATATATATATATATATATATATATATATATATATATATATATATATATATAATTTTATTTATTTATTCTTTTAACATCTTTTTACCAAAGTAAAGCTCAAGGTGTCTTCTTTCCAGTGATACCTAGTTTGTGTTTGTAGCTTACTGGAATCGGGAATTAATACTATTTTAAGTTAGGTAGGTGTAAATCTCCAAAATTAATTGCTGGCTAACAAAAGTCGACCGAGCAGAGATCAACATCCCCTCATGCAATTCACAACCATAAATAAACAGAATTAAATACAGAACCTGTTAATTAATGGGTATTTTTACAGTGTACTTATATAAATGCACCCACACACAAGTTTGTTTTTGTGAATTGTGGGGACATTCCATAGCCTTCCACTGTTTTAATGCTGTACAACATGCCCGTAGCCAGGGGGGGTTCGGGTGGTTCGAACGAACCACCCCCCCCCCACGGCCAAAAGGTCCAGAATTTGTCCTTTTAATTATTTTATGTACTTTAATATTGTATATTTATTATATAATTAATATAATATATTTATATTCAATATATATTGTAATAAAGTGTCATTTTAAATAACTCTGGCCAGTTATTTGAATCCCATAGAGCCTCAAAGCCACAATAATGTGACTCGAGTTCAGAATTTGTCCCAAATGAGCTAATTTGTCCTATTTTCATCCTATTTTGACTGCTATGCCATCATAAATAATGAAAATAATCCATCAAAAAAGGCTTTATTTTTTTTAAACAAAGAGGCTAGAAACAAATCTGAAGAATTAATTATTATTGTATTATTATTATTATTATTATTATTATTATTATATTTATTTATTAATAAATTAATAAATGATTTTTTTTTAACTATAAAACTTTAACAGATTGCTACTTTTTCCTAATGACATATGATGTAATAAATTTGTATTTTAAAAATTTGTCTTGTTTGAATTTTTTTTAACTGCAATTTTTAGGAAATATTTTGAGAACATCAAAAAGTGTGGTTGTGATGACATCTGACTAGCTAATCCAGCTAAAAAGTCGCTAAAATGCACTATTTAAATCTCATAGTTAAATAGAAACTGAGACCGTCATTGGGGGATAAGCAAATCGTACTAAATTGTACGAATTAGATTGTACGAATTCATATGAATTAGCCACTAAATGAAAAAGTTACGAATTGCCGTGAGATTGTGTTGGTATAACTGCAAAAAGGTCCACTTTTTGAGGAAAAAAATAACCACCCCTTACACCAGGCTGGTTACGGGCCTGTACAAACTGTATTTTCATTAGAGACAGGGGCGTAGCAATGGGGGGAATAAATCTCCCTCACTTTTAGAGCCAGACCATTTATAAACAGGTGATCAATAATTATATGAACATAAACTTTTGGATCTTATTCAGCTGTCCCCTCCACTTTTAAAATGTCTGCCATGCTCATGACCAGCGATGTCCTCATAAGTCACCGTCTCGTTATAATACCTGCGTCACCATACTCATGACTTTAAATACGTCTCTTGATATGTCACCAAAAGCACACATTCATTTGACCATTTGTCGCATTTCTCATGTGACACTTGCTTCATTCTCTTGCTGTCAGTCACATTCAGTCTGTATTGGCCTACAGGAAAACATGAGTGTCGCCTGCAGACGGATATTCAGATGAAACACATGCGCAGGAATTCAGTCACAGATCAAAACTCTGTGCTCACACACGCCTCAACATTGCAGGAATACATATCTGACGCTGTTCTACACATGCAAGAGAGAAAGGAAAACAAAGTTGACTAGAGTAGTTTGCTGAGCTCAATGAGGCTGAGCTACAGTTGGTTTACAGTTCATCTGCTGCCCCCTGCTGGACTGATTGAAGACTACAATATTAAACGCGCGCACGTGTTCAAAATAGCAGCTCATTTCCCTGATGTTTGTATAATAATTTACAATACAATAATTGCAATGTATCGTTCCAAACAATAAAAATGGCAAAATTTGTGGAGATTTAGGTCTCATCGTGGTCAATTCAGATACACTGTAAAAAAAAGGCTGGATTCAACACAAATCAATTAAGTTAACTTGATCGTTTTTGCAAATTTAAGTGTGGTGAACATAAAACAATTACATTTTGCTCCCCCCCAAAAAAACCCTCGAGAATTAAGTTGATTCAGCTCTTTTTAAATAAGTAGCTTGAACAAGTAGTCCAAGTATTTTTCCTGAGTGTAGGTCGGGACTCTTTTTTTTCAGTCATCTCAATGACAAAGTGTCCCAATGCAGTTCAAAAGCATAAACAAATGACAGAAATTGTAAACATTAATACTCAAATTAAGTGCTTTTACACAATTAAGAGCAAAAATAAGTGCTTTCTTTCCAAATGCATTTAATTATAAAAATCTACCTAATACAAATGACTAATAATGCAAATTATATATTGCAAAACAATTAATTTATGTAATATTACTAGATTAAATGACTGATAATGCATACTATATAATGTAGAAAATGCAATTAATTATAAAAACACTTCATAATATAAATGAATAATAATGTAAAAACATTATTAATATAATATTTCTAATTTAAATGACTGATAATGCAAACTATGTAATGCGAAAAATGCAATTACAAAAAAACTTCCTAATATAAATCAATGACTGCAGATTATATAATGCAAAATGATTAATTAATATAATATTACTAATTTAAATGATTAATAATGCAAACTACATAATGCAATTAATTACAAAAACATTTAATAATACGAATGACTAAAAATGCAAGTAAATGAATACAATATAAAACATAAAATAATGCAACTGCCAGTTTCTTCCTAATACAAATGAATAAAATGCTAATCATATTATGCAAAAAGATTAATAAATAAAATATAACTAATTTAAAATGACTGATAATGCAAACTATACAATGCAGAAAATGCATTTAATGACTTGATAATGCAAAAAAATTAATCAATAAAATCTTACTAAGTTAATGCAAATTATATAATGCAGAAATGTTCATTAATAAAATATTAATAATTTCAATTACTGATAATGCAAACTATATTATGCAAACATGCAATCAATTACAAACAAGTTACTTAATGCAAATGACTTATAATCCAAATGATATAATGCAAATAAATAAATACAGTATAAAAATACTTGATGCAATTACTAATATCTTCCTAACACAAATGACTAATGCAGCTAGAGCAAACATTCAAGCCCATACAATAAATAAATAACTGTTTGGGTTGTACTCACACTGATATTTCATATTATTTTTCAATATTTCATACTATTTTCACCATATCATCTTGATGACTTGTTGCCTTATGCGTGAAGCTTTTCCCAACCACCAGAGGGCATCGGTGACTCAGAGCACATCATCTGCAGAAGATAAAGAGCACAGAATTAAAGTGCGAGTTGTTAGCGTGAGTCTGAACACTGATTCAGCATTTTCTCAGTGCTGTGAAGCTCACATGAGGTCAATGTAAATCTAAAATGTCTAAATGATAGTATATGTAAAAGGTGAAACACAAATAAATCCAGAGAAACAGAAGTGTCTCTTAATATTATCTGTATTTAGGACTGCAGTACTTTACACATACCCATATTTAATTTTTATTTCTTCATTAAGATACAAACGGAAAATATAAGAAATGTGTGCACAAAATTATTTATTTAAGCAAAAGTCAGTGTTTAACATGACCTCCCTTTGCGCTAAGCATGTTTTGAACTGCATTAAGACTCTACTGAAGTTTTTTTTCTGAAAATAATGTGCTCTGTAAAGTGTTTTAGCACATTTTAGAGTCATTTTTTAGATTTAGCCTGTCAAATATTTCTTTCTTTGTCTCATAGTGCCTCTGTAGTATTCAGGTCAGGACACTGTGTAGGCCATTTCATGACAAATAATAATACATGGTCACTATACCGTCACTAAAACAAAGTAATGGTGGCCTAAATGTGTTGCACAGTACTTAATATAAAGTGCAGAGTATTTTAGTTATACCTCTGAACATGACTTCCCTTTGCGCTAAGCATGTTTTGAACACTCTCCTGAAGTTTTTTTTCTGAAAATATTGTGCTCTGTACTGAGTTTCAGCACTTTTTAGTGTCCTTCTTTAGATTTAGGCTGTCAAATATTTCTTTCTGTCTCATGGTGCTATAATATTCAGGTCAGGACACTGTGGAGGCCATTCCGTAGCAAATATTAATATATGGCCATTATATCGTCACCAAACAATGTATTAATGGTGTTATATATTTTAATATAATATTTTATTTATGCAACAAATATTTGCACCAGCAACAATATTCCAATGTTATTTCTATCTCTTTGGTTTTCAGTCATTTCTTCTTTTTTTTTTTTTTGGCTTAGTCCCTTTATTAATCTTGGGTCGCCACAGAGGAATGAACCGCCACTTATCCAGCATATGTTTTACACAGCGGATGATGCCCTTCCAGCTGCAACCCATCTCTAGGGAACATCCATACACACTCATACAATACGGACAATTTTATCTTACCCAATTCACCTACACCACGTTTTTGGACTTGTGAGGAAAACCGGAGCATCTGGAGGAAACCCACACAAGCACGGGGAGAACATGCAAACTCCACACAGAAATCCCAACTGAGCCGGGGCTCAAACCAGCTACCTTCTTGTTGTGAGGCGATTGTGCTACCCACTGCACCACCGTGCTGCCTATATATGGTCATTATAGCATCACTAAAACAATGTAATGGTGGCCTAAATGTTTTGCCAAGTACTTTATATAAAGTGCCAAGTATTTTAGTTACACTTCTGAATATAATGTGCTCTGTAATGGGTTTCAGCACTTTCCAGTGTCCTTTAGATTTAGGCTGTGAGATATTTCCTTCTGTGTCTCATAGTACTTCTATAATATTCAGGTCAGGACACTGTGGAGGCCATTTCATGGCAAATAATAAGACATGTCCATTATATCATCACCAAACTATGTACTATGGTAGCCTAATTATTTTGCACAGTACTTTATTCAGTATTTTAGTTATACCACTTGTATTTTCACCAACAAACTTTGTTTTAAATCAGTTATTTCTATCTTTTTTGGTTTTCTGTGTCACTAGGAAATCATATTTACATTCACAAATAATAATTGTGTGTGATATTTTTGTAGAGCCTGACAGAAAGAAACAGCAAAGCTACCTGAAACACTACATTAAACCTTTCTCAAATCACCTATAAGTCATTGCAACAAGTGTCAGTCGAGCTCAAATCAAGCTGTTTGCTCAACTGGTTTTTCATCATTATAAGATTTACATCTAATAATTCAGCAGACACTTATACCCAAAGTGACTTACAGATGAGAAACGTAACATTCAGTTTATCGCAGAGATTTAGCCTATTAGCTATTAGAAAGCAATGCACGTGTGTATTCCAATAGTATCTGGATGCAGCCTTTATGGTGTAAGCTGAGACTGCATCGCGATGCAATGTCAGACACAATGCACTCAAATGGAGCTAGTGACGTCACTGTGACGCGTAGGGTTAGGGGTGGGTTTAGGTGAGCCCATTAAAATGCATTGGATGCAGCCCAGATTGCACTGCACCAGGTCTGCAGCTAGAACCTTCTCGTGTATTGAGGTAAAGTTGGTTTATATTAGCACATTCGTTCATTTTAAAACTCCCATACTGTTTACCATGTTCATTTGAATATTCTGTAGGCCTACTGTAAGTATGACATTAGAACATTAGCACTATTGACTGTAAACAATGTTGTAGACCTACTTTTGATAGTCTTCGACTGCTAATATGATTTGCCTATTTAGAATTCGCTAATAATCCTTTGCAGAATTGATATATTATAGGACAAACTCTGAAAGTGTGAAAGTAGAACAACCTAACTTTACCTCAGTCAACTGTCTGCTGTTTTGTTGATATTTATATGTCTGTTTTGAAAGCTCCGTCCTCTATTTAGAAGCTAATACATGTATTTATGTTAAACATTTTGCTTGCTAAAAAATAACGCCACATGATTTAATTTTGTTATGTAATACAGTGACATTCACGCATGTTTTAAGTGGGACAGAAGTGTCTGAATACTTGTTGAAGCCTGTGAGGTGCAGCCACGTTCAAAATCGCGACGCACTTAGCGGCTACTGTACATGTATCATAACGGCGTGTATGTATTCATGGTTATCACGCTCTGTAATCGTGACAGAAGTTCAGGGCGTGTGTTAGTGAGTGGGCCGTGCGCTCGTGAAGCCGAACTGGGCCGGTGGTTCGTGTTTCTCCACCCGTTTCCATTCGCCCAACCCCCACATACCACAAGAGCCCGCCCTTCTTCATTCCGAACAACCGAACGTGATAACACCCCCTAACGAAACGTCACTCTCTGTGGCGCCGAGCATCATGGGAGCGGTAGTCCACAACGTGTGAAATCCAAAGGACTTGAGCTACTCATAAAACTACAAGCCCCAAACGTCATCACGCCCACCATCCAATCTGAATAAGTGGGAGGGGAACATCCGCCCACAAAAGCCACAGCAATTTTAGTGTGCCTCAAATGCAATTGTGCATCAAAAAAGTGAATTTCGGAGAAATGTCGTGTGAGTGAATTCCCGACGAATATCCTCACACGCACAAAAAAGAGCGGAGAGAAAGGGAGAGCGAACACTGAACATGATGGTTTTGGCATTCATAGATATTTAAATGGGAGTGGGTGGGCCTTCGCGCAGACGGAGATCTCTGACAGACCTGCACATATTTCCGCGGAGGAACATTATTTAATTCCGGATTCAGCAGCACATTTGGGCCCGCTTTGAACGCGTACGGGACCGCCGCTCTTCAAGCCGACCTGCTCGGACCCTCTTGGCATTTTGTGCTCCGTTATTGAAGGGTGTTTTTGCATTGGCACCGCCCTTCCTGGCGGGGTGGGTCCGTGCGTCAGAGCTGCGCCACAGTCCGCGGCCGCTGGAGAAAATAGGCCGTCCTTCTTCTGGGCTTTTGCCTGCCTTCTGCCTGCCTTCCACGGCGTCCGGCCTTTTTTCTCTTAAACAACTCCTCTCCGGGTTTTATTAATGCGGAATGAGTGGTACGTACCCTCCCCTCCTTATGCGTCTCCACCCCTTAATTCTCCATGCGTGCGTCTGTGCCATCTATCCATCGCTGTCCCCCCACTTTCATATGCGATCTGCTGTTTATTTGCGCCCATTGATCACTTTTGGCTCTTGTGCAATGCCTGTGAGCGACAGGAAGCCCTGCTTGATGTGTTTAGACTCTTTTGCATTACAAAACCCGACCCTTGTGTGTGTGTGTGTGTGTGTGTTTGTGGTGCAAGTGTAATGTGTGGCATTAAATTCATCCAGATGTTTTAGGGTTGACTTTTTTGTTGTTGTTGCAGATCAAAAGAAGGAAGCCATGGCCACTGATGGGGGGAAAGCCAGTGGAGGTGATGGGGGTACGAAAGGGAAAACTTCTGGATCACAGGTATCAGATGTGTGAAGTTTGGGTTGAATGGGGTTTTGTGGTGCCCACTTGTTTCTGCAACTGAAAGACAGCACTTCCTGATTATTGCAGGGCTCTTCGGTGCACAGTTACACGCATACACACTGTTCCTGTCTAAAACTGCTGTTTGAGTTTGATAAAACATTGGTGAACTGTGTTGGGTAACACTTTTAATCTTTAGCACTTCAGAAACTGAACAAATATATCATTATAATCAATTTGCACTAACACACAGAGGAGTCCAAAAGTCTGAAGCCATATTGTTTTGTTTTGACGTCTGAAAACTGACAAAGACAAAGTACCGAATGAAGAACAAACATTTAAGAAACGTGTGTGTGTGTCTATATATATATATATATATATTAGCCCCCCTTAAATTTTATTTCTTTTTAAAATATTTCCTAAATGATGTTTAACAGAGCAAGGAAAATTTCACAGTATGTCTGATAATATTTTTTCTTCTGGAGAAAGTCTTATTTGTTTTATTTCAGCTAGAATAAAAGCAGTTCTTATTTTTTTAAATCCATTTTAAGGTCAATATTATTAGCCCCTTCTAGCTATATATTTTTTTCGATAGTCTACAGAACAAACCATTGTTATACAATAACTTGCCTAATTATCCTAACCTGCCTAGTTCACCTAGTTAACCAAGTTAAGCCTTTAAATGTCACTTTAAGCTGTATAGAAGAGTCTTTAAGAATATCTAATCTAATATTATTTACTGTCATCATGGAAAAGATAAAATAAATCAGTTATTAGAGATGAGTTATTAAAACTATTATGTTTAGAAATGTGTTGAAGAAATCTTCTCTATGCTAAATATATATCTATATATATATATCTATATATATATATATATATATATATATATAGATAGATAGATAGATAGATAGATAGATAGATAGATAGATAGATAGATATAATGAAGTTTATATATAGTAAGCATAATTTAGTAAATATAACAGAAGAAAAATGTTTTGTTCATGTCAGAAGTCATTAAAACAAAAATGTAAAAACTATTAAAAAACATGTTTATATAAAAGACAATAATAATGTTTACTTTACTTGCGGAGTCCAAAAGTCTGAAGCTATATTTTTTTGGTTTTGACATCTGAAAACTGACAAAGAACCAAATAAAGAACAAACATTTAGGAAACTGGGCTGGTTTTTGTTCACTAATTAAATGTAACCAAATTTGTGACAACAAAGTGAACATTATAAAAATGTATATTAATAACAGTTATTTAAGTAATTAAATTACATTTAATATTTGTTTACATTTTGTGCAAAGCTAAATATACTATATATGTAATCTAGAATATAGGCAATCTATTTTGGTGCATTTACACTAAACAGATTTATTAAACAGATATAGTTATTAAAATAATATTTTAGACACCAAACTTATTTAGATATTAAATGATAATACAATTAAATTCCAGCAAAATATTGCAAAAAAGAATTACAAACTACAAAATTTCAACAATTTTTTTTTAAGCTTCTCTTGATTTTTCCTCTTTTGTACAATTTGTATTTAATATTTTTATATAACATTGACCCCCGGTTTCACAAACAAGGTTTAAGGCTAGTCAGGATTAAAGTTCATGTTTGAGCTGTCTCAACTCAGAATAACTTGTGGTGAGATGTCTTAAAATATGTCAGTGTCATTTTTTTGTCTCCAGGTGCACACCAGTAATATTTTTCTAAGGCCATTTTCATAAATGTGTCTTAAACAACCTTATTTAACTAAGGCCTAGTCCTGACTTAATCTAGTTTTTGGACCATTATCGTAAGTTATTTTGTCAGATAAGCTTCAGATTTGGCTTCAGTACTGCCTAATCTAATATATATGCACACATATTATATTGTAAAGCTTCCTATTAAAAATATGAACATATATATATATATATATATATATATATATATATATATATATATATATATATATATATATATATATATATATATATATGTGTGTGTAAATGTGTGTGTTTGTGTGTGTGTGTGTGTGTGTGTGTATATAAAATAAAGATTATATAGTAAGCATCATTTAGTAAATATAACAAGAGAACAATGTTTTGTTTATGTCATCAGTCATTAAAACAAAAATGTATGAACCATTTGAAAATATGAAACATATAGATAAATATATATATATACATGTAAATACGTGATTACAGTAAGACGTTTTGCTGTGGTTTAAGCAAATAATATAAACAAAATGTGTTTTTTATTTTTACCTTTTCATGTTAGGTGTAATTTGTAATCTAATGTGATATACATAACATTAATAAATATGAAAATGATACTTAATGTTTGTTCATGTCAGCATCAGTGCTGCTTTAATATAATAGTAATAATACCAGCAAATACAAGCAAAATATACGTTTTCACTCAAATATATATAACTAATTAATTAAGTAAAAGTTTTCATGATGACTCCAGTGCTGCCGACTACAGCAAACATATATCATCTGAAGTATTATCTGTAATAGTGATTCACTGGTGATTTCAGACGTTTTACAACCCTCAGTACTTTATATGTGTGTGTGTGTGTGTTTACAGTATTAATAAGAGATTCTTGCAGACATCACAAAAGGTATCTCAAGATGTAACCTTGTACAGGCTGTCTGGTAACAGGAAATACAAGAATGCTTTAACAACACTCAATTATAAGATAGCTTTAACACAAGAGCCTCTGAATTATTTCCATATTTGTCATGAAGAGTTTCTCTTGAGCCCTTAATCGGGAAATGGAGAGGCTGTGGTGCACACACACGTACGCACACACACACTTACTCTTCCTGTGAACCCGCCCACATGTGCTGACACTGACATCTCGCTGTTTGTGTGTGTGTGTGTGTAGGATGCACAGCCGTCTCCTCTTGCATTGCTTGCAGCGACGTGCAGTAAAATCGGAGGTGTTGGCGCTGAGGGTCAGGCGGCTGCACAACAGCAGATAATAATCGACCCGAGCCAAGGTCTGCTTCAGCTGCAGAACCCCACACAGCAGCTGGAGCTGGTCCCGGCACAGCTCACCGGAAACGGCTGGCAGATCATCGCCACCTCCCCTGCAACCGCAACCAAGGACAGCATTCAACAGGCTGGCGCTAATGCAGCGTCCAGCGAAGCCGCAGCCGGCCGGAAAGTCAAGGCCGTCGGCTCTAATAATGCAGCGCAGCAGCAGTTTCAGATCATACAGGTGCAGAACCTGCCCAACTCGTCCGGCGGGATTCAGTATCAGGTCATCCCGCATCTTCAAACCGCTGACGGACAGCAGATCCAAATAAGCCCCAGCAACCCCGCAGCCTTAAGCGTTCAGCCCGAACAGATCCAGCTCATTTCCACCGGAAACAACCAAGCCATTCTGGCCACGCCACAGAGGACGGGATCCGCCAGCATCGTCCAAAACCAGACCATCCCGCTTCAGATCAGGCCGTCATTTCCTCTGCAGCTCCAGACCATTCAGGGTACGCAAGCACCAATGGTGACTACATTACCCATAAACCTCGGCGGCGTGACTTTGGCTCTGCCGGTGATCAATAACGTAGCAGGAGCCGGCGGTTCTGTTCAGCTTCTCCAATCCAGCGATGGCAGCATCTCCAATGGAAACCAGCTGATCACGACGGTCACAACAAGCACAGCAGATTCCACAGGGAGTTCGACCTCCACCACGACCGCCACAGGAAGCGATTCGGTCGTCGTGACTTCAGCTGATGGACTATCTACGACGTCCATGGTGTCCGCCGAGAGCCCAAAGGATAATGAAGCAGATTTAACCCAATCCAACGGCCTCCAATCCACATCTGAGCAGGCCGGACAAATCCAGCAGTTCCAGATCGTGGGCCACCCGGTGCTCCAGCAGATCCAGATCCAGTCTCCGCAGCAGCAGGTGGTGCAGGGCTCCATACAGATCCAGCCCGGGCAGACTTTACAGCCGGTCCAGCAAAACCTCCAGCTGCAGGCCTTCCAGAACCCGGCGCAGGTGCTGATCCGGACGCCCACGCTCACGCCGTCGGGGCAGATCAGCTGGCAGACGGTGCAGGTGCAGAACGCAGGCATGCCCCAGCAGCTGACGCTCGCCCCGGTGGCGTCCAGCGCAGGCGGTGGGACGTTTGCTCAGATTGCTCCGCTGACGCTCGGAGGCTCACCTATCACGCTCAGCGCCGCGCAGCTGCCCGCGGGCTCAGGGGTGCAGACGGTCAACATTGCCGGTCTGGGGGCGGCTGGAGTGCAGGTGCAGGGCGTCCCGCTCACCATCACCGGTGTACAAGGTAAGACCCTCCAGGAGTCCTGCGGAAGAGGGTAGTTGTGTATTCATGTAAAGCAGGAGGGCTGGAGTTGATGTTTGATTCATGTTTAATCGAGGTGTGTGTTTGGTCATATATGCAAGCAAATTAATCCTTTTTAGGACTGTTTTTGCGTATACAGAATGACAGTGAAGCATGTTTTTGAGATTCGTTTATTTATTTTCGATATTTTATATAAGGCTGATTTATACTTCTGCATCAAACGCCGGCGTATGCTACGGCGCTGACGCATAGCCCTTCGCCGTGGCCATCGGCATCACTGACGTGCACCTCTCAAAAAATTTAACTACACGTCGCAACCGCGTAGCGCAAGCTCTGTGATTGGTCGGCTTGCTAGCGCCGACGAGTCTGGGCGGGACTGAGAGCCGCGCGAATGGCGTGAGCGATTGTTTACAAGTGTGGAGTCCCGTGAAGGAGCTCCGGATGGAAAGTTTTGTTCTGTGTTTACCTCATGGTTAAAGTTGTTGCACGTCCGCCGGTTCCTGCCTCAAAATGAGCGAGTTTGAGCCACTTGTACATCCAGGAAGTGTTCAGGAGAAGCAAAACAGAAGCGAAGAAACTCGACACAGAGGAACATTTACACCTTACTGCCCACTAGCGTTTCGGAAGTGTTAATGCAGACCAACAGAGACAGCGTGCAGAAGTATAAATGCACAGCCACGCGCGTTGCCTGCACGGTGAGTTACGCCGGTCACTTGATGCAGAAGTATAAACCAGGCTTTACTCTCAGAGGTGATTTTAGCCGGCTGCTAGCTCTCTGCAACTCTCACATGGTCGCCCACTGACGCTAAGCAGGGCTGCGCCTGGTCAGTACCTGGATGGGAGACCACATGGGAAAGCTAGGTTGCTGCTGGAAGTGGTGGGTCCTAATGCCCCAGTATAGTGAAGGGGGACTCTCTATACTGCTGTCTTTCGGATGAGACGTTAAACCGAGGTCCCGACTCTGTGGTCGTTAAAAATCCTAGGATGTCCTTCAAGGTTTAACCCTGGCATCCTGGCCAAATTTGCCCACTGTCCATCATTGCCTCTTAACCATCCCCATATTAGAATTGGCTCTCCACCAATAAGCTGGTGTGTGGTGTGTGACTGCTGTCACATCATCCAGGTGGATGCTGCACACTGGTGGTGGATATGGAGATTCCCTCCAAAAATGTGTCAATGCGTTATATACATGTAAGGAATTATTATTATTGGATATTATAAATGGATATTTATAAAAACTAATATCCATATTGCAAATGGTAATGCAATTAAAAATGTAAAAAAATATATTGAAAATTATTGCATGTACATAAGCACAACTACATTAAAACTGGACAAACATTAGGATGGTTTGCTGTTGAAATACTGTACATTTTAAATATGTTAACAAATAAAAATAATTCTTAAATAGAATTTTTTTGTTTCTAAAATATTAGATTATATTATACATGGTTATTTATTTAAAAGAATATTCATATTCCAAATGTTACTTAAATGTTGCATTTATAGCAGCACAACTACATTAAAACTGGACAAACATTAGGATGATTTGGTGTAGAATTATCGTAGATTTTAAATATGTTATCAATCAAAAAAAATACTTGAATAAATCATATTTTTTTAAACATTTTAAAAATATTTTTTCTTTGGGGAGGGTGCTTAAAAAATGCTATTGAGCATTACAGTATAGTGGTTAGAAAACTTGGCCTCATTCAAATACAATTTTTTACTTTGCTTAATTTTTTTGGTCAAATATAATCTAAATATGATATGTTTTCAGCAATTACCAATATACTGTTACTCATATATTAAAAATGGTTAAATATGTAAACATAATTTTTATTATAACTATTTAATTTTGATATTTAATTTGAAATTTTAACTATTCTCCCCAAACAGGGACTGGAACAGTAGCATGAAATGCAGTTGTTTTCCATCAACTTTGTATTTCTCATGAAGTAAATCAGCAAATGAAGGCGTTTATTTAGTATGAGTCAGAGTCTGAATGTTATTTCCAAATCCTTCTTGAAGTGTCAGATTTCAAACTCTTTGTTATTTGCCTTTGCAAGTTTACTCCAGCAATTCATTTGGTCGGATTCTTCTAGAAATGCATTTAACTCCACTATTAACTATTAACTATTGAGCTCTAAATCTATTAAGATGCTCAAAGTTGGCCCATTCTAACATTCAATTTGGCCCAACATCCCAGAATGATGGAGAGGGCTGGGGCGGAGGCCTTTAAAAGAGATCATTATTTCTAATTTGACGTAACCTTTTTTTGTTTATTTGTTTGTTTTATTGCTGAGCTACAAAAAAAGCAAACTGAAATTAAAGCTTTTAATTAAAGTTGTAAATTAATCAGATTTTAAAAATGTAAATACTGCCACTCGATGGGTAGAGAGGACTATGCAGAAGACATCAGCGTGCAAATCAAGGCAAAAACTAGAGTATCTCCATTCTGTTATAAGTGTGATTTGTTTTTACTGTAATAAGTTAATTATAAAATGTAAAAGAAGCTGTATTATTTAATATAAAGCAGTGTTTTCTAGTTATTTTTAAATATTAATAAATAAAGGAGGAAATTACCAATGATAACTATATTAACCTTCGGCCCGCTAGCCTCACTCAAGTTTGGTTTTTGGCCCTTCATATGAAAAAGCTTGGCCACCCCTGCTGTAAATGACACCTAGTGATTTTTCTTTTGTATCCTAAAATTGATTCCACATCCATTAACGTCCTTGTGCTGAGTATTTTTTCTGTCTGCTGGTCATAGAGTGATGTAATCAGCAGTGGCTGTTTCTGGATCCTCCCCACAGGTCAACAGCAGGGTCAGGATGGGGTCAAAGTTCAGTCCGCTCCAGTGACGGTGACCGTTGGGAACATCAGCAACGCTGTGAGTCCTGAGCAGATGGGGCAGGTCCAGAGCCCGTCCGATCAGGAGGGTCAACCCAGCAAGAGGCTGCGCAGGGTGGCCTGTTCCTGCCCCAACTGCAGAGATGGAGAGGGCAGGTACGCCAGACACAGCAAAAGAGGAGTGGAAATCAGAGTTTTAAAGGGATAGCTCACCTAAAAATGAACATTTACTCACTATTTGCGCTCCCTCAAGTGGTGCCAAACATTCATGTGTTGCTTTATTCTGAATTTTACTGAACATGTACACATAAGCCCCTTTCATACATACAGACACATACAGGAAAGGTTGTTTGTGTGAACAGGTCCTTTTTGAAAATGCCGGTAAATTCGTTCTGGCTATTTTCCGGAAAGAGAAGTTGTAACATTACCGGCAATTTGCCGGAATGCTGCGCTGTGTGAATGCAGTAGGAAGATTACCGTAATAAGCGCGTGCACGTCTAGAACGTTCTGACGTGAGACGTCTGCTTTAGCCAATCACAACAGTCAGACGCATTTACGTCTGCGCGGTTTATGAGAATAAAAGCCTTTGAATATTTTTCCAGACGCATTTAGCTGCTAGAAGTTAGTCAGATCACGTTTATATGTTCTTCTTAATGCCAACCGTGTAAATAATCATCGATTAGATGCTTATGATAAGCCGTAGTTTGTTTACCTTTAAGCTTTGCGTGTGCCTGTGCCTGCAAACGCACATATTATGAACATCTCGACATGCGAAAGTGATCCTGCGAAAGTTGTTCACAATATTGATCATCCACAGAGTTTGTAATTTAGTCAAATGTATAATTTACAATTTACAAATACAAGTGCAGCGTTTAAAGCTCATTTGTGGTGAATGATGTCAGAATTTACCGGTATTTTGGAATGGATGTGTGAATGCTCTTTTCCAGAAAATTTCCGTAACGTCCTCGCCTGTGTGAACAAAGCTTTTTTTGAATATACCGGTAAAGTCGTTCCGGAAATTTTCCAGATATTTACCGCTATCACTGTGTGAAAGGGGCTATAGACATCACCTATCCGCTTGTTAAGTGGTGACGTATGTAATACTGTTTCCGGGTCCAAGCCGCCATTCATTTGAGTGGAGAAATCATTCGTTTATCATCACGTTTTATTCCTATCACACATTAAAGTTAATTTTATATTAAATCATAGTGTACACAACTATCTCTGGGCTTGCTGCATAACAAATACCAAAAATTTTACAATTCATAAAAAATTTGTGACTTTCTGTCCATCGGATATTAGGCATTGACATATATACTGCGATCGTGATTTTCAAAAGTATTAAATCGCTTTGTAAACGTTTATTATTACCATTTCATGAATCTCCCTATTCAGTTGAATAGAGCGCTTGAACCCGGAAGCCGCTTCGCGTGACGTCACACTTAACAAGCGGATAACTGCAGGCTAACTATGCTATTATATAATAACTTTAACAGTTAAAATATATTAGTTAGTTAATTAGTTATAATAAAGTTATGGTAACTAATAACCTTAACTTTTTCTGAATTTGATTATAATACTGTAATGTGCACCCTTTTTTAAAGCTGCTTTGAAAGAATAATTAAAGTAAAAAGCGCTGTACAAGTAAACTTGAATTAAATGTTGAACACAAAGGTAGATATTTCGAAGAAAGCTGAAATCCTGTAACCACTGACCCCCATAGTTGGACAAACAAATACTATCAATGATTACAGGTTTACATCATTCTTCAAAACATCTTCTTTTGTGTTCAACAGAAAAAAAGAAACTCAGAAACAACGGTGAGTAAACGATGACAGAATTTTCATTATTGGGTGAACTATAGCTGCGTCCCAAATCGCATACTTATGCACTATTCTACGCCATTTTCTAGTATAAATAGTGTAAGCAGTGCGTTTACATTTGAAAACTCTAAAAATAATAAGAGCACTTTAATTACCCGGATGATGCACTCATTCAGCCGCTAAAGTGAAGTGTGTAATGATGGACACTTCACGCACTCAACGACCGCAGGTTTGTTTACGTAGCGGAAGGGGTGGAGCTATCGGGCGCACATGTTGGATAACTTTTTATTTATTTTGGATGGTGAAAGCAAAATTCTCCTACGAGAGTGATTATAGCGCCTCCCGATGGTGAATGCGGTTATACTCACGGCAGGTATTATTTAATAATTCGGTCGTTTATTTCACTGATTTGGCGACCGTCAAACGCCATCAGGGAAACGGTTTGAATTTCCGCTTAGTAAAAAAACATTAGTGTGCCATTTGGGACAACACTACATACATGTACTATCCTGTTGAGTGTGTAAGTGCATAAGTACATAGTGCATGAGTGCATAGTGTATAGTGTGCCATTTGGGACCCAGCTAGTGTCTTTAAACTTAAGCAAACAAAAGGATTAAACGAAGGGATTAAATAAGGTTCTTCTTTCACACACAATTTAGTTTTGGGTTTCTTTATTTTGTGCGTGCTCTTTTGTTGCACTGCGGGTGAATAAGGAAAGAGAATTAGCAGTTATGCTCTTTTCCTGCAGTTCTCACAAAAGCATCGCTTGCAAAATTAATCGATGGTCATTGTTAACTGATAACTAATAAAATTAAGACGCCTCCATCGATAGGTTTTAATTTTTGTAAAAGGTAAAGCATTTTCTGATCATCCGTCCTTTGTATTCTGACAGAAACAACAGCGACCCGTCAAAGAAGAAGCAGCATGTGTGTCATATGGAGGGTTGTGGGAAGGTTTATGGGAAAACGTCTCACCTGAGGGCTCACCTGCGCTGGCACACAGGAGAACGACCATTCGTCTGTAACTGGATCTTCTGTGGGAAACGCTTCACGCGGAGCGACGAGCTGCAGCGGCACCGCAGAACACACACAGGTGACAATCACACACACACACACACACACACACACACACACACACACACACACACAAAGACTGAAACTGACGTTAAAGTCACACACATGCACACAGCAGGATGAAACAACTTCATATGAAACAAATGAATGCGTTTTTATCAACCAGGGTCAGAAGTGAACTGATTGGTTACTGCGTTTAATTCACAAGAAACAGGTGTGATCAGTTTTTTTATTCTTCAGTTTTTATTTTTATTTAATTTGATTAGTTTTACAAAACAATTAAAACAATGTGAAGAGATCTGAATATGAAATTGCAAATAGATTTTTTCACTTGAATTGTAGCAGCTGTTTTAGTTTAAGCTGATCTTAAACTAAAACTAAAAATAAATAAATATTATATATATATATATACAGTTGAAGTCAGAATTATCAGCCCCCCTGAATTATTAGATCTCTTATTTATTTTTCCCCCAATTTCTGTTTAATGGAGAGCAGATTTTATCAACACATTTCTAATCATAATAGTTTTAATAACTAATTTTTAATAACTGATTTATTTTCTCTTTGCCATGATGACAGTAAATAAGATTTGACTAGATATTTTTCAAGATATCTTCTATACAGCTTAAAGTGACATTTAAAGGCTTAGCTAGGTTAATTAGGTTAACAAGACAAGTAAGGGTAATTAGGCAAGTTATTGTATAACGATGGTTTGTTCTGTAGATTATCGAGAAAAAATATTGCTTAAAAGGGCTAATAATTTTGTCCCTAAAATGGTGTTTAAAAAATTAAAAACAGCTTGTATTCTAGCCGAAATAAAACAAATAAGATTTTCTCCAGAAGATAAAATATTATCAGACATATTGTAAAAAAATATATATATATTTTTATATATATATATATATATATATATATATATATATATATATATATATATATATATATATATATATATTTATATATATATATATATATATATATATATATATATATATTAGTGCTGTCAAAATTAGTGCGTTAGCGCATGCGATTAATTTGAAATATTTAAGGCGTTAAAAAATATTAACGCAATTAACGCAGTTGCAGTTTTTTTATTTCCTGTTGTGGTCGACGTGTGTTTAAAGTGCAAAGAAATACGGATAAGACCAAGGAAGCACTATTGTTTTATATATATATATATATATATATATAGTACTTCAGATATAATATTTTGATTTGAAATAAATATTTTAGGTCACATAAACGAATCAAATAGAAAAGATTTATTGTTTTTAACATGAACAAATATAAATTGCGTTAATAAAATCCTCTCCCATGGTCTCATGCAATAGCATGCCGTCATATGCACACTTCAAATTCTTCCCTGATATAGTAGGTATTCTGAATATAGTTTTTCATACTCTTTTAAATGTAACTTCTCATTTCAGTATATTGGCAGAACAAATTTTCCTGTAATTAAAAAAAAAGGTCTCTTTACGTCAATTTACCAGGAATTTTCCCAGAAAAGTCTAAAAAGTGACTGCTAGTTTACACAGTATCTCTTTTATCTCCATTGACAGTTTTCCACACATACAGAGTATCAGTTTACTGCATACGCAGTTTCATTTTCACATGCCGTTTCATTCTTAACTCTGTATGTTCAGTTATTTCTTCAGAACAAACAGGGGTTAATGGGAGTAATCACCAAACGCCATATTTTGACACATTTTTGCACGTATTTCAGCATTAAAGTGCCTTACCTTAAAATGGCCACGCCCACACAACAGCATGCGCTCCCTTTCGTGCTTTAAAAAACATGAATAAATTGAATACAGGTCAATAAATGAAGCGTGTCCCATACTGCAAAAGTCACAGTACAATAGATGCTTTTACTAATTTTCTTGTGAAACTGAGCTTTTCCTGTGGAACAAATGCATACTGCTGGAAAAGGTGGCGGGATATGACTCAATAATCACTTTATCTCTCTTTATTCGAAATCGAATCTGAATTAATCGTGTAACCCCGCCGGTCCTACGCCACCCAACCCGCTCCGAGCTGGTATCAATCCGGCGACCTTCCGCATGGGAGTGAGGTTTACCTGCACAGCACACACTTAGCTGGCCTCCGTTACACTCACCCCCCTAAACCTCACTCCCATCCGGGTCACGGCACCAATGTAACCCCACCGGTCCTACACTACCCAACCCACTCCGAGCTGGTATCAACCCGGCGACCTTCTGCATGGGAATGAGGTTTACTTGCACAGCACACACTAGCTGGCCTCCGTTACACTCACCCCCCTAAACCTCAATCCCATCCGGGTCACGGCACCAATGTAACCCCACTGGTCCTACACTACCCAACCCAACCTGCTCCGAGCTGGTATCGAACCAGCGATCTTCCGCATGGGAGTCAGTTGCTCTACCAAGGAGGCTAAAGACCATGGCCCCTAGCTTCTGTCGCTAAGGGCACCTTTAGAGGAGTGAGGTTTACCTGCACAGCACACACTAGCTGGCCTCCGTTACAATAGCACCCCCCTAATATCTGGTTTATACTGCCAATAGTTAGTCTTAATTTCTAGAAGTAGTGACGTTTCTTGCTCAAATCTGATCAAATGAACAATTTTCTTGGTTCTAATCAGGTGAGAAGAGGTTCGAGTGTCCCGAATGCTCCAAGAGGTTCATGCGGAGCGACCACCTGTCAAAGCACATCAAAACCCACCAAAACAAGAAAGGTGGAGCAGCTCTTACCATCATCACCACAGACGAGATGGAGGAGGAGGTGGATGAGGTGTTGGGCTCGCCGAGGATCGTTACAGTGGCGACGCTCTCACATGATTCCAACCCGGCCACGCCCACCACTTCAAACAATTTAGAGGAGGAGTTTGAGTAGTTTTCCCTCCAAAAAAAAAAAAAAAAAAAAAGATTATTGGCTTAAAGCACCATGATATTGTTTGTTTGTTTATATATGTCGATTTTACGTTCTTCATTCTTTTTCTATCGACGATGGACCGCTGTTTGAGCGTACTCGATTAGTTTTTTTTCATATGGAAATTTAATACTATCAAATATTATGATAACAATCTAAAGGAAATATGGAAATAGTATGAGCTGTTAAGAGACGTAACATGAGCGATAAACGAGCGGTGTTTGAATTATTTCGAGTAGCACAAGAAGTACTAAAAGTATCCTAATGCTCCTGAAAATGTCGCTATGCACAAAAATGATATATATGTATGTTTTCAAAGTGGTTATGGATTGAATTTACAGTCTGGGACGAGGATCTCGTTGGTTTGTGGTTTTTGCATACGATCAGGCTTAGCTAACAGATAGTACACATTTAGAGCCTCAGCACAAGCTAAATAAAAGCAACGGCGTTTCTGATTGGAGCATCGCGAAGCGTCAGCCAATCACAGCCTCGCGTACAGAATGATACCTATATATATACATATATATCTATATATTTGGCGTTCGATGATTCATCGTGTGCAGATTTTGAACTTTTATGTAGGAGATCCTAGAGACGGGCTATTTAAAGAAAAGCACATTAGATTTACAAACAATGCATTCCAGTTTAGAAATTAAAAAACAAAAAAAATAATAATAAAAAAAACAATCTAGCTTTCTAAAACAAATGAAAGCAATACTATAAAGACAATCTTTGTAAAACCATGTTTACATTACCGAGGGGTAGAATAGGTTTGAAGAAGAAGAAAAAAAACACCTAGAGAAGTTCTCTCTTATCTCAAGTCATATAAACTGTACTCCGATGCCTTAACAAACACTGCAGTACCACTACGTTACGGCTGGGTCTTTAGGGGGACGCGGGGCTGTTTTTCAGACATGTTTTTTCGTGTGCAGTAGTGCCCAGGTGACCGCATTTTCATCTTTTTTTTTTTTCTTCTATATATACGATGGTGAACACTGTGGCCATGTTTGGAGCACGATGATCCAATTCAGCCCAGGTCAAGATCCTCCAGACCCATGTCAATAAAGTGTCCTCCTGTTGACTTTCGTGCGTCCTCCAAAGAGATTCGACCCCGTCCCATGCACAGACCCTATGTAAATCTGACTTCCTCTGCTGGAAAGCCTGCTCTGATGAACTTGCAATCAAATAATAACTCTATTTTGGTTTATATGTGGCCTTGTAAACCTGTATTTGTAGGGACGGTACATTTATATGGGACTTTGTGTACTTTACTTTTTGTATTCGATACTTTCAAGACTATAATATGGACAAAATATAAACACAAAACCAAAAAAAATCTTGAATAAAAGCTGACAACAAATATAAACAAGAGAATTCAATAGTAATTAAGTAGGCTACCATAATGGGACATTTACTTAAAGCTATTTCTGTAGGTTTAGATTGAATTATATTCATTGCATATTGATTATATATTGATATTAAAGTACACTTTGAAGTTTCATAAATGGTGCAAATTGATTTAAAAATTGAATCGAGACTTCAATGTGTGCTTAATATCATTATTTAAAACGTTGGCCTCGAATTTAAATTCATTTTTGTCCAACTGACCTACAGAAATTGCGTTAAGAAAACGTCCCATTAAGGTAGTCTACTTTATTACTATTAAACTCTGTCATTTATATTGTATGTCAGCTTTTATTCAAGATATTTAGGTTTTGTGTTTATATTTAGTCCATATTATAGTCTTGAAAGTATCAAATACAAAAAGTAAAGTACACAAAGTCTCACTTAAATGTACCGTCCCTACAAATACAGGTTTAAAAGGTCACATATAACCCAAGCATATGCTGATGTTATTTGATTGTAGCTTCATCAGAACAGGTTTTTCAACAGAAGGGGGGCAGATTTCGGTGTAACACCGTTCCCAGGTCATGTCAGAGTGGAAAAAAACACACCCTGAAGCCTCTTCGATGAGTTTGATGTTCAGAAATCTGTAATGTGGCGTTCTTATTTGTGAGTTTTATGTTCTCCCGCTCTGGTTTTCGTTTCATTCTTAGGCCCATTTTTGGTTCCCACACAGCACGAGTACATGCCACCTGTGTGTGAGTGTGTGTGTGTGTGTGTATGTGTGTGTCTAATTTATTATTTATCCTTCTATTAGTATTTGCTAATGTATATTGTGCGCTGTTAATGCAGAGATGACGTGCTGCATGGTTCATTTCCGCTAACGATCTCTATTTAGTAACGATCTGTTATTTCTAAACGTGGTCCTTTTTAGAAGTAAAACCATGGCTTTTAATTTATGACGTTTCGCACCATGACGTGTTTGAAATGGGGAAAAAAAAGCTTCAAAAGAAATGGTTGATACCAAACAATTATAAATAGATGTTTTTGGTAATATTTTCTGTGGCGACCGATTTTTTTTCTTTAATATTTTCTAGTGACACCTCATTTGTAAATCATTTTTCTAAGATGTTCCTTTGTCCTCATGGCATTTGATAATGGGTTTTTTGCCAGGTTAGCCTGAAAGGCTGCAGTTTATTGATATTTTTAAAATAACTTTGTACAAGCGTGTTATGTTAATGGGTAAAAAAAAAACAAAAAGAGGAAAAAAAAGAATAAATCTTTGCCTGCATAACACTTGAAATTAAAGTGAGTAATTCTGTCTTAAATACTCCATGTCTAAGTCTTTATTTCAGTCTATGCTTAGGTTTTAATATGACTCCGTCCTTTTTATCATAAGCTCAACCCTTGTTGCCCTAGGAATGTATAGATCTCGACAAAATCAGGATATACAAAAGGTTGCTGGTTCGAACCTCGGCTCAGTTGGTGTTTCTGTGTGGAGTTTGCATGTTCTCCCTGCCTTCGCGTGGGTTTCCTCCGGGTGCTCCGGTTTCCCCCACAGTCCAAAGACATGTGGTACAGGTGAATTGGGTAGGCTAAATTGTCCGTAATGTATGAGTGTGTGTGTGTGGATGTTTCCCAGAGATGGGTTGCAGCTGGAAGGGCATCTGGTGCGTAAAAACTTGCTGGATAAGTTGGCGGTTCATTCCGCTGTGGCGACCCCGGATTAATAAAGGGACTAAGCCGACAAGAGAATGAATGAATAAATGAATGAATGAATGAAGAAGCTTCAAATTACTTAGTTAAAATAAGCTGAAACAAAAACAATTCTATGGATTTTTGGAGGAAAATTAATTGTTTTATGTTGATGTATGAATTTAGTTAGGTTAACTTAATGAATTTGTGCTGGCACATGCATGAACAAATTGTGTGCAACCCTGCATTTTTTACAGTGCTGTATACAAAACTGCCCCTCATTCACTATTCTATACAAAAGTCCACTAATATAGTTGACTTGATGGAGTGAATGAAGTTAGTGAGCTGTCTACACAGAACAAGGTATATATTTAGAACAAGCCTGATTCCTATTGATTTCCATTGATTTTGCGTCACGTGCACTGATCAACAAGCTGCAAAGTACTGTGCTCGCAATACAAATAATGAAGAAAATCATATGGAAATGTTTTCTTCTCGGCTTCTTGAGTTACACTTCACTGCTGGCCCTGCTGAAAAAAAAACAGCTTAAACCAGTCAAGGCTGGTTGGTTGGTTTTAGCTGGTTGACCAGCCAGGTTTTAGAGGGGTTTCAGCCATTTCCAGGCTGGTTTCCAGTAATTTCCAGCCTTGTCTTTCCTGGCCAGGCTGCAAATGACCAAATAAACCCAGCATGACCATCCTGGTTTAAGCTGGACATAGTTGCAGAAAATGACATAGGTGGCTAGAGAAAATTTGGGCGGTTTTGAAACAGCCCAACATCTCCCACCCTGACTTGCTAAGACCAGGTTGGAAATGGCAAAAACCCCTCTAAAACCAGACTGGTCGACCAGCTAAAACCAGCAACCAGCCTAGGCTGGTTATTTTTCAGTAACGTTAGGGGGATACAAAACGCATGTTTTCAGCTTTTCCGACATGCAAACAGCGTTTATGTACTTAAATATTAACGTTAGCCTATTTTGCGTGTTTGTGAGATGTTTCAAGAGATATTACTTTAAAACTGCCGTTTTTCCTCTGTTGTGATTTCCAGTGGTTTACATTAGTGCTCTCTCGCGTTTGTCAAACATGGCCGACAGTAACTTGCCGTGAGGAAAATTCACAATCTCTATTAGTATCGAAAGGAAGGATTTTGGTTTCTGTCTTGTATACAAACGTTTATTTAATTTAAAAACATTGCAATTTGAAATTTACAAGCTCTAGACGCCATCTTGTGGTCAAGACGCGGGAAATAATTTGGCGCGCAAACTCTCACAGTGAGTTCCCAACAAACACAGTTACGTTGTAGCGATGTCTGCACAACGTTGTATTTTTTCAAAGGCAACGTTGCCGCTTACGTGCTCGCTACATTGTCACAACGTAGAAATGTAAGACGTGAGAAGGCTGTAGCAACGTTGTCGTGCGACATTCAGCAACCGCGAGGCGGCGTTCTTACTACTTGTATTAATATTTTTTGTGGCAGTTTATCAATACTGCCTAGAATACAGGATAAGCAGCAATTCTTTTCCAGTATTGCTTAATATGAAATATTGTTCATTTATTTTTCCTATTTAATTTAACAATTGCATGTGTAAACTTTAAAGTGTTTAAAATAACACACAAATGAATATAATCAAACTTTTTATTATATATTTCACAACATTTAATACATACAGTACACATCTAATTATAAGCAAACAGTATATGTTTAGAGTATATGTTTAGATTATATATATATATATATATATATATATATATATATATATATATATATATATATATATAATTAAACTAAAGGGTAAACAAACAAGAAAAGCAAACAAGAAATCATTAAAATGTAAATATACATATAAATAAATATATAAATTAAAATTCAGACACTGGGCAGTGAAGCTCTGGACTGGAGAATACAGCAGACCGGGGAGCGCAGCTGAAGACCAGTCGTAGTTGTTGGTATGGAGAAAGCAGTCAGAGGAAGAAACAAATCCAACAGATAATCCAGCTTCAGAGATCCACAGCAGACACAAGTCAAAATAGGCAGTGAACAAGAGAGGACAGATGGAAACAACTATGACTAGCAAGTTATTGAAGTTTCAGACATTTATTGTAATTTCATTACATATAAAATCTCCAGTGAGTAATTATGTAGCCTACTTTATTTTATTGCTTTAATATATCATATACCAAAATTACATACAATTAAATGAATTTAGAGATACAGGGAAAACAGGTTTGAGTTAACAGAAGTCAGAGTTAGTCTCCCAATACTTACTTAAATTATGAGAAGAGAAAGAAGAGGTCCTATAGTTGTGGCGTTGCTCGCTGTAAATGGAATGTTAAAATTAGTGTCATTTCAATAACAGCTGTACAAAATAATAAAGTAATTTTTCATAAGCATGATCTATTTTCCACATTATGAACATGCTGTTTTAGGTAACGATACTACATTTATTATGATAGTAAATAGAGTAGTATACTTCTTACCTCATTCAATTATTCTTTCCATAGATCAGGAATTACAGCAACACTGATCTGAGGTGAATTCAACAGCTGAAAAAATTCTGAAAGACAAGTTACATAAGTAATTTGAAAACAACAGTGAGTGGTTAAACAATAGAGTTTTATGCAACTTACACATACTTAAAATCCAGAAATTATCAATAGAAGATTACCTCCATGTGAAAATAGCCTGTTGAGCAAAGAAAAGAGTGGGTTTTAAATAAAACATCAAAAGATAAATCAAAATAGAAATTTAGACTAGCAGACCTTTTTATTAATATCTATATTAATCAGGCATATGAACATCAACTTATATACTTTAACTTATAGGGATAGCTCACCCAAAACTGACAATTCTGCCATTTAGCCTCATCCTTTATTTGATCCAAACTTATTTAGCTTTTTTTCTGCTAAACAATAAAAAAGATGTATTAAATAAAGCTGGAAAACTGTAACTATTTAATTCCATAGTGTTTTCCTACTATGAAAGCAAATGCTTACAGTCTTTAGTGTTCAATAGAATAAAGAAACTTAAAGGTTTGGAATCACTTAGGCTATTATTTACAGGGCAAATAATTCGTGAGTACATATCATTTTTGAGTGAACTGTTCCTTTAACGGGACGCAAACTGCACAGAGATGTTTTGTATTTAAAAGTTATTTTGTGTGTTTTGTAAAAAGTGGATCGGCTCGTGTGATAAAGTATCAGACTGATCACTATGGATATGGAAAAAACTGAACTTCAAAAACATTATTTTCCATTTGACTAAAGACTAAGCGTAGGTAAATAATCAGGAAATGTTTTATCGAAAGATTTAACATAATGATTTTAATGTTGTTGCCGTCCGTGAACGGAATGCTGAAATGTTACTCGCTCGTAATAACTTCATTACGGCTTTTGTGTGTGTGTAATGTTGGAACAGATTGTTGTCGAAATCGTAGGTTTGTTTGAATATTCACGATTTACGTATCTTATTTAGCAAGAAGAAATAAAACAATACTCACGTCTCCTCGGTCGTTGATGAATGAGACGACGGCTTGTTGAAATTTAAACTGATTCAGCTGTGACCAGTAAATGTTGTACAGTGGTCGTCCACGCCACCCAAGCACAACCTAAAGTATGCGGCCCTCGTGATGTTTAAATGGCAACCTTATGTCATCGTTGTGACAACGTTTAGCAACAACGTAGAATCCTCAACCTTTTTGCAAGGTTGGTACAACGTTGTAGGAAGGTCGCTACGTTGAGGCAACGTTGTGTGTTTGTTGGGTTATGGGTATTTTTCTAGGGTTGTAGACTCGTTGTTTAATTTCACACATCATTAGAAATGGCTGCTCCTTCAAATAGTGCACAGAGTATCTCAAACTCGGTCCTAAAGGTCAGTCCTGCAGATTTTAACTCCAACCTGTCTCAACACACCTGCAAGGATGTTTCTAGAAAGCATATAAGGGCTTGATTAACGTTAGCTAGCTCAGGTGTGTGATTGAGGTTGGAGCTGAAATCTACAAGTCATTGGACCTCCAGGACCGAGATTGAACTCCTGGCCTATACTAAAAAAAGGTATAGGGGGCGATTTCGGAGACAACACCAGAGTGACTGACTGGAAGATGATGATGATGAAGGAGGAGGAGGTGTGAAGGTGGAGGTTGTTTCAGGTGGGCGGATCTCTTTTGTTCTCTTTTCTGTTTTTTGATTGACAGCTCTGTACCTGGAAGCGCGACGCCAAAGGGAAGCTTTTATTCTCTTTAACAGCTGCTGTGTGTGTGTGTGTGTGTGTGTGTGTGTGTGTGTCTGCATCGTGACAGTAACTGAACACCTGTCTCTTTCTAAAAATTTTCATCTGACATGTCTCACGAATTATGTTAATATTTCATACTATGGGATAAACAGATGATGAGATTCACAGATTCTGTGGTAAAGATTTTTAGACAAACAGATCTTTATATATCGTCTGTCTTTGTATATCTGTCTGTATCTATCTATCACATGAGAATAATATGTTAAATATAGTCTAAAATAATTACATAGTCTATTTATTACTATTTGACATTTTGTTTTATTCTTTCTATCATAAACTATGAGAAAATGCTTATATTAGATTTTAGATATTAGATTTTGCAGCACAAAATGTTGTGATGTTAAATATAAACTGTCCCTATAAAAACAGTTTAAAACAAAAAAAAACCAAACTATTTTATATTACCGTTCAATAAAATGACTCACGGATTTGGGTGTATGAAGATAATAGAAAGTCATCAAATGTTTATTTGTAATAATAATAAATAAATAAATAATAATAAAATATTTGTTATTAGCAAATAGGTGTGGGAAATGTCAATATTAAATATATATTAAATCTGTGAAGTTGCAAACATTTTTGTGGGAATTTAATTATTATAATTATATTTATTATTTAATAGTTTTTATTAAATGGAGGGAAATATCTTAGGCTGTTTATCTGTAACCCCCCTTAATATTGATTTGTCATTAATTTTAAGTGAACATTTATTAAATGTTATAGAAAGGTTTTGGATGAGATGGTTTTGGATAAGTATACATTAACTATAACTATTATTTATAATTATAATTTACTTTAACTATAATAAATAAGCCTACATGAACTAATATTATGTATAATTGACAACAGTGTGCTAAAATAAAAAAAAGGATTACGTTTTTAGAAAGCTTGAAAAAAAGAAATCAATAAAAATCCAGGTCAGGCATTATCAAAAACGTCAAAATAAATAAATAAACGTGCATTCGTAGGCCCCAAATTCCCACTGTCCTGTAAAAGAACAACCAAAGCACAAAGTTTTAAGGTTTTAGTTGAAAACTTGCATAATCAGCACTTGAATATTGCATTTTTAGTCTTACTTTGTGTCCTTTTTTTTCAAATTTAGTTAATACTCATCATGTATTCTAAAACAAGGGATTGAAAAACAGTAAATATCATATAATTCGTGCCACAATCTTAAATGTTTTATTTGAATAAACAAGACAAATTTGTTATGAACACATCAAATTGAGAGATAAAAGGATCTTTATTAAATCTACTTTCCAATAACATGCTTTTAAAGAGATAAACATGAGTTGTGCAAATGAGGAACAACTGTTGCGCTTTCATGATATCTCTGCGCTTCGCTTGCAGAAGAACAGTACGACTGATTAAAACAGAAATAAAAGGAATCAGTAGAAACTCAGCAGAACATCATGAAGTAGAAAAGAAAGGCCTGATTTGCATATCTGTGCTGAACACTGTCAAACATTCAGCGTTTTCATGCTAAGTGTCAGGAAAGCTGCGTCTCCTCCAGATCGTCTTCACTCGATGTCCTTCTGAAGACTTGAACACAAAAACACAACCCGCATCAAAACCATATTTAATAATGTTGATGAATATTAATCAGAACATTTTAAATAAGAGCTTATTATGAGGGTCCTGAATATGGCTTAAGTTGATGAAAAAAAAGAGTAAATATGAGAATTTCTAAATGTGTAAATTTATGTATAAAAAAGTAGTGTGTTAAAAATACAAAAAGTTAATAATTCCAGTAAATATTTAGGTTCATGATTCATCTAAGCTGATTAAATGTAATTACAAAATATTATGAAGGCAATTTGTGAGCTGAAGGAAGCTAAATTGCTCAAGAAACATTTTTAAAATAGCTAAAAATATCTCATCCAGTGTTTGTAGGATGATTAAGCTGATCAGAAAATGTTAAATATTGGTTTTGAGGTGTTTTTAGGTTGATTAAAAGCTGAATGTGTTTTAAAAATCATAAATCGAATATATGAATATATTTGTTTATATATAATTTATTGCTGGGCAAAAATTTATCCCGATCAATCACATCTAAATGAAAAGTTTGTTTTGACTTAAAATGTGTGTGTGTGTGTGTGTGTGTGTGTGTGTGTGTGTGTGTGTGTGTGTGTGTGTGTGTGTGTGTGTGTGTGTGTGTGTGTGTGTGTGTGTGTGTGTGCGTGCGCGGTGTGTTTATATATAATAAATAAAATGCATGTCTATGTGTATGTATGTGTGTGTGTTTGTATATAATAAATAAAATACACACATGCATGCATATATTTGAGAAAATGTTTATTTATATTTAGATATAAAATATATATGAACCTGTAACAATTTATATATGAATTTAAATATCTATGTTACAAAATATGCATAATTTAGTTTTTATGTGTGTGTTGTAGCACTAAAATGAATATATTATTTTCTAAAATAATATAAAATATTCTTAGGAATTATATATATAATTCCTAAGAATATTTTATATTATTTTCTAAAATAATATATTCATATATATATAATTCCTAAGAATATTTTATATTATTTTAGAAAATAATATATTCATATTAGTGTAAATATATATATATATATATTTATATATATAAATAAATAACTTTGACAGTAAAACATTTTATTTGATGGTAAAAAGTTGACTCCCAGTAAAAGTGAAAGTGTTTTACCTCTCCAGGTACTCCTTGACGTTGTCGTGTCCGTAGAATTTAGCTAGTCTGGTCAGAGCTCCTGTTGCACAGCGTCCGTCACGCTTCCTGCACAGACTGCAGTTACACACTCCACGGCAGATGGGGCACTCCCACGACTGCAGCACAAACACGCACACATATTATTGTGGCCAGTTAGAAATACAGTGACACAATGAATTAATAGGGATATTGTTTTTTTTTTTAATCTAAACATTTTTACATTCAGTAAATGTTAGAAACAACCACAACTAACTGACCAAAATACAAAATGGTATGTAACACACACACACATTTAAAAAACAAACACGTTATGAAGATCTGCTTCTGAAAAACGACATTATCTTTCTCTGCAACGAGATGTTGGCATTGCTGGTGTTTGACGTTTTTAAACAAGTTATTAATAGATCTGCCGTACAAACACAGTTTACATGCTGTCTTTCACTCTCGGATTTGAATGTCTCCCCTTGTGGCTGTTTATGGAATTGCAGCAATCGCATTTATCGAAAATGGCCTCAGATTTAATAACTAGTGCTGCACGATACATGAAAAATATGCAATATTGTTATTGATTAGAAACAACCACAACAAACTGACCTAAAAACAACGGCAAAGCAGAGCAAGGCCCCATCTGATTGGTCAAATAAAAAAAAAACTACAATAAAATAAATGCAATTCATAACACATCTGCAATATGTGTACTGCATATACTATTATTGCGATAACGATAATTTGGCGATGTATACTGGCAGACCCACAATTAGTAAATCTCAACAGGCTTACTCACAGGATCCAGCAGTGCCTCTCGAACATCTTCCCCATATCGGTTGCGTAAACAGGGGCCACAAAACTGACCTTTGACCCCCCCACAGAACAGGCCTCTGCATTCAGTCTTTGTGTCGAGGGTTTTCTGACGACACTGATGACACGTGCTGCCCTGAAACCATAACACACGCATCAATACAGCAGAAAACACAGGCGAAGCGACAAATAAACAGCACAGGGACAGAGAGAATTGAGTTTGTCATCTCAGCTTCTCTGGTTATGTCATGGCAAAATACCACATTTTGTAAATGCCACTTTTCTATAATTATAAAAATAATTACCTGACAATTAAAAGTCATTAACAGCAATAAATGATACACAAGGTAAAATACAGAAATATGGACAGCGCAGCAGCGATACTCACATTCTCTTTATCCAGGATCTTGTCTTTGGCACGATCGGCGACGTTTAGGAGCTCTTCCTCTGTGATGTCCTCCGGCATACGAATGGACTCACGAGAGCGACGCTTCCTCTGTTTGGGACGAGCGTCTCCGTAACCCTCTTTAACCTGCAATTGAAGTCAGAATTATCAGCTCTCCTGTGACTCTTTGTCTTTCTTTAAAAAAAAAATTGATGTTTAACAGAGCAAGAAATTTCATACAGTATTTGCTATAATATTTTTTCTTCTGGAGAAAGTCTTCTTTGTTTTATTTTGACTAGAATGAAAGAAGTTTTACATTTTTTAAAGACCATTTTAAGGGCAAAATTATTAGCCTTCTTAATCAATATTTTATTAGGATTGTCGACAGAACAAACCATCATTATAGACCTTTTTCATGGCTGCTGCATGGAGGGCGCCATAGCGACCAGCGTCTTCCGGTAGAATGCTAAAAACTTCCGTCTACAGCGTGTACAACTGGTAATTTGCGCTCCGAAAATGGGTTTCAATAACGTTTTTAATGGATAACAGAGTGTTTTTGTGACACAAAACTTAGAAATGTGTCTGTTAAAGCCGTTATAATCTGTCACATGTGGTTCAAGCGCGTCAGAAATACAAGAAAAACGTTCTCCTAGTTCACGTGTCTGCTGTCAGAAATACTGTGTGTGTGTGCGTTCCCGTCCTGTCAGCTGTTAGCTCAGCGGCTCTTTAACACACACACAGAGAGAGAGAGAGAGAGAGGGAGGGAGAGAGAGCAAACCAGAGTACTGGCATGAAACTTAACTTAAAAATGAGCAATAAAAGTCTGTTATTGATCCTCTGCTGGCTGATTTGCTGTTCATTCTAATCGCGAGCCATTTGTGTTTTATTTCGTGTGTTGTTTTCACCACGGTTTGTGTTTTTCTGTCATTTGGAAATGACACTAGCCTATATTTTCACTTTGTCACAGTTATTAAATCAGTGTGTCAGTGGCACAGTACAGGCTACGTGTGTGTGTCAAACATTTTGGTGAACTACATTTGTTTGGGCTGGTTATATATTTGAAATAAAGAGAAAATGTTGACTTTAGCGATGACGAGGCTTCATTTAAACTGCAGAAGATGCCGTCTGACAACGAGGGGAAAACGCCTCACAGCAGCTGTTTTCCATCCTATTAGATCGCATTTCTTTAAATGATCAGTCCAGGAGATGCTGCTGATGGACAACAGTATTAGTTCAAAGAGGATAAAAGCAGGTAAAATAGATTAAAACTATCGTTTCAAAGCTGTCCAAATGTGACTGTTTACACACATCAGCTGCCGACCGGAAGTTCTTCGCATTCTCCTTGCGCATACACGCAAAGCATCATGGGTAATTTTGCGTTCCAAGAAAAAGGTCTATACAATAACTTGCCTAATTACCCTAACTTTAACCTAATTGACCCTGTTAAGCCTTTAATTATCACTTAAGTTGAATATTAGAATGTTAAAAAATATAGTCCAATATTCTCTGCTGTCATCATGGCAAAAAGAAATCAGTTGTTAGAAAGGAGTTATTAAAGCGATCATGCTGAGAAACCTCCTTTCCATTTAAAGAGAAACTGGGGAGAAAAATATACAGAGTGCTAATAATTCTGACTGCCACTGTACTAAGAATGAAAATCTGAATTATGAGACACAAACTTTAAAACTTTGAGCTTATATCCTAGAATTTAATTAAATATTTGAAGCTTGAAATTGGAGTTTAGGGCGGTGCGAATAATCGAAATTGAATTGCAATTTGAAACATTGTGATTAGTTAATTGCAAGAGGCTGCAATATGAAATGTATTATTTAATTTACTCCGCACAGAGCAGATGCGTGACTGCCGGCTGTGTGTAACAGTCTTATGCTGTGTTCACACTAGACGTGGAAGGCGGATAATTCGCTCATAAATAGCCGCGTGAACATTTGAGTTTACTCACTTCATTCGCACGTCAAATTTACTTCAGAATAGACGAAGTTCAGATTTTCAAACTCGAGCAATTTGCGCTGCGCCATTCACGACTATCGCGCACCGTGCCTATCATGCAATGTGCGTCTTTCGTACCACGTCATTCGTGTGTATCGCACCGCAGGATGTCTATTCGCGCCTTTGCATTGACTTAACATGTTAAACACTCGCGCTTGACATGCGATCTGCATCCGGTGTGAATGCAGCAGTACTAGCCAATTGAGTGAGCACACTTTCGTTCTGCCCAATCAGAATTGCGCAACCAAGCTATGTCCACAATAAAAAAAACAAACAGGAAAAGCACTGACAAGTGGGATTATGACGTGTGCAGCTATTGTAATATGGGAATATTTTGGTTTCAATGTCACAGACAACAAACAAAAACAGGCCATTTTTAAGAGCTGTTGCAAAATTGTTGCCACGGCTTACAGATTATTGAGCTGAATCTTTATCTTGAATAAAATCGCAAAATCGCAATATGTAAAAAATTAAAAATAAAAATAATAATAATTAAAAAAATATATATCACAATTAGGTATTTTCCCCAAATCGCACAGCCCTATTGAAGTTTTATTTTATTTGTTTATGTTTTTCATGCACTGAGGATTTATTGCACCAAACCCAACCCATGTCGAGCCGTGACACCAAAACCAAGGTAAATACCGAACCATGACTATCGTCACACCCCTAATATTTTATGGGTTTTTTATGTATTATGTATTTTTTGGCTCTCAAAGTGACAGTAGTTGTTGACACATTATTTGAAATCACTAAAAACCACAGTTTCAGATGAAAAACTTGTTCTACTGAACCAGGGGTGTCCAAACTGGAGGGCCGTTGTCCTGCTGAGTTCAGCTCCATCCATCTTGCTTCAACACACCTGCCAGGAAGTTTTTAGCATATCTAGTAAGCGCTTGATTAGCTGGTTCAGGTGTGTTTGATTGGGGTTGGAGCTAAACTCTCCAGGACACCGGCCCTCCAGGACCGAGCTTGGACAGCCCTGCACTAAACAAAAGGACACCTAGGTTGATATCTTGGTTGAGTAAATGAATAAAAAAATTTTTAGTGGGAAACAATAGCTCATTTGAATTCAAATAATAACCAAATTATTCTAAAATATTCCACTGTGATATAAAATATTGTTAGGATTATGTTTTGGTGTGTTTTTCTTGCCTCCATCAGGCGGTTGATGTCGATCTCTCCGCTCTCTCTCCTCCGAGGAGCCGGTTTCTCCTCTATTTCTACACCAAAGTGCTCCGGGGGTCTCGCTTTGCGACCTGGGTTTCGCCTCTCGCTCTGAACCTCTGAAAGTTGCCGTTTTGGGGTGGAATACTTCCTTTTCTTCTGTTTATTGCATTGAGGAAAAACACACAGCGATAAATACAAATTTTGGTGGTTAAATAAAAAGAAAGCGGATTGTTGAGTGTATTCTGTGCTCTATGTAGGTGTTCGGTGCGGGTGGGATCTTACTGTAGGTGTCGTTTTTGAAGGAAGTTCAGGCAAAGAGCTCAAATCTGCAAAAAGTTTTGCAAGCTGCAAGAAAACAGTGTTAAAAGAAAATCAGAATGTTGCCAATAAATGGAGTAAAGAATAACGCCTTTAAAATGAGAACAAAACGTTGCAGATATAACCAAACCAGTGTGCATCACCACTATGAATATATCAAAATGGTAACACTTTACAATAAGGTTCATTAGTTAATGCATTTACTAATCATGAACAACACTTGTACAGCATTTATCAATCATAATTGAGCATTTACTAATGCATTTTTAACATCCAAACTTAACATTAGTTAATGCACTGTGAGTCAACATGAACAACTGAACAAACTGAACAACGTTAACTAACATGATCAAATACAGTAGTAAATGTGTTGTTCATTGTTTGTTCATGTTAATAAATGCATTAAGTAACATTAACTAATGAACCTTATTGTAAAGTGTGACCAATAAAATATTAAAAACACTTTGCTATTTACATCTTAAAGATTTTTAAACTTTAAATTACAAATGTGTATGTAATTACTAGAACAGCACAATATTGGAAAAAAAATCTACATTGCAATATTTTTATTCTCTGCAATTTTTATATTGCGATATCTTGCCGAATAACTTTAATAGCTGTTTTGAAATAATTAATACATCTATATAGAAGTTTGTGAAGGATTGCATCTGCACATACTAATTACCAACATAGCTAAATACATCAGAGCAAAGATATTAAAGGAGTCGAACAGCATTCAGATACAGAAATAAAAGAAATCTAATAATAAAGTTGCATAGTCTTCATTGTATACATAATTAAATGAAATATATTTTTGTTAAAGCTACAAAATGCAATAATTTCTTGAGCCCAAATGCTTTGAACTGACTTAACATGCTTACACAGTCACAGGCCTTAAGCTATGGTCACTAGAGTTTGTGCGTGCGAAATTCTGTCGTGCGGAGCTGCGAAAAGGGGCGGAATTAAACAAGATGATGAGACATTAAAAAAGCGAGCGATTGCTCCATGTTTTAAATTTCTGTCCAGAGAGGTCATGTTTTGATCCTCGATTGGTCTCACGCAGTCTAGTGATGCAATTTCGCAGGTCAGAGTTCACCAAGCTTGAACTTTGCACCGCAGCAACCTGCGAAACTAAACGCACGACCCTGCGTTTCCGGTCTGACGCATTCGCGTGCGTATGAATGGAGGTCTATGGGAGGAAAAGCCCAGTGTGACCGCAGCTTTAAAAACAACACGCAACTGACAAACGTACTTTTTTATGGTTAAACTGAAGTGACTCCCTCATTGTACCTGGCCAACTATAATGATTACAAACGACATATATTGTGCAGCCCTAGAAATTACAGCTTTTTAATGTTTTAAAACAATATACTTTAAAACTAAATAATACCATAGCTTTATTTTCTTCAATGTTTTTGGCTCTTTTGCTCAGTATTTGCATCTCCTCATCGGTCAGCAGGTTCTCCACGCTGCTCCTGTTATCAGAGGCTTTTGATTGGCTCTCTTTTAAAACGGGCTCCTTTTTTCCTTCTGGTTCACGCTGCGTCCTGTTTCCTCTGATAGGCTTGTTTCTGGTGGGCGGAGCCACTTTTGCAGATTTTTTGGTGGTGTTCTTTTTAGGGGCGGGGCTTCGTTTGGCAGGAAAATTGAACGCAACACAAAGTCCAGAGCTGCGCTTCCTTTTAGGCGCCGGTTCCTCGCCATCAGAGTAAAAACCGTTGTCGTCGCTGTCTTCATCAGACCGGCCACTCTGCATGTGAATATTAAACAGCATATTTCAATTATAGAAACTAAATACGCAGTTGAAGTCAGAATTATTAGCCCTCCTCTATATTTTTTCCTCAATTTCTGTTTAATGAAAAGATTTTTTACAACACATTTCTAAACATAATACTTTTAATAACTCATTTCTAATAACTGATTTATTTTCTCTTTGCCTTGATGACAGCACAGAATATTTGACTAGATATTTTTAAAGACACTAAAAAACTGCTTTCATTCTAGCTGAAATAAAAAAATACAAATTTCACAAGAAGAAAAAATATAGGAAAAACTGAAAAATGTCTTGCTCAGCTAAACACTCACCGGCCACTTTATTAGGTACACCTTACTAGTACCGGGTTGGACCCGCCTTTTGCCTTCAGTTCAGTTTCCTTTTTGTCGTCCAAAACATCACAATAAATTGTAATGCAGAACAAAATTACGTCGCATCAGACCCAAAACAAGCATAAAAACATCAAACTGTATAAACCTAACATAATAAATAAGCTTTTATATTTCATAAATATCTAAAAATACATTTATATGAAATATAACCCAATTAAAAAAATTAATAAAATAAAAAAACACAGAAGGGAATAAATTAATACTCAAATAACTATTGCACAGTTTGTTATAATAGTAATAATAATAATATTTTGTGCTAATTTAACTATTTATTGATTTATTATTACATACTAGCTATTCAATAGTATTTAAGATACAGTATTATTCAAAAGTCTTATAATGACAGGATAAACACTGAGGAAAATGCATTGATTTGCTCCTCAGGCTTGTGTAACGCCTGCCTGAAGGCATACGCGTGTGCAAACTTTGGCCAGGGTGGGTTGGATCCGTTATGCGGTTTGCCCTAGACCGCAACAATACTCGGGTAGGCTGTGGCGTTGACATAATGCTCAATTGGTATTAATGGGCCCAAAGTGTGCCAAGAAAATATCTAGAAAATAAACAAGAGCCAGCTGGAACCAGTCTGGCCATTCTCCTCTGACCTCTGGCATCAAGGCATTTGCGCCCGCAGAACTGCCGCTCACTGGATATTTTCTCTTTGTCGGAGCATTCTCTGTAAACCCTAGAAATTGTTGTGTGTGAAAATCCCAGTAGATCAGCAGTTTCTAAAATACCCAGAGCAGCTCGTCTGGCAGCAACAACCATGCCACGTTCAAAGTCACTTTAAACCCCCTTTCTTCCCCATTCTGATGCTCGCTTTGAACTGCAGCAGATCACCTTGACCATGTCTACATGCCTAAATGCATTGAGTTGCTGCCATGTGATTGGCTGATTAGGCATTTGCATTAATGAGCAGTTAGACAGGTGTACCTAATAAAGTGGCCGGTGAGTGTATTTAAAAAATAAAAAATAAATTAAAGCAGGGCGAATAATTCTGACTTCAACTGTAATGCGTGACATTAATATGAAGCGCTCGAACATACCACAGGTTTTTTCCAGTCCTCCTCATCCCCGGAGAAACCCTGGAATTCCTCCTCGTTGTCGCTGTCCATGAAGATCTTGGCCAGCTCATCGCTCATGCTTTTGGACTTCAAGCAAACGTCCTGCCACAGAGAGAGTGGCAGAACACATTATTATTCCTGGATTGTGCGAACAGCAGCTCAATTATTAATAGCGCTGTTTTGCTGCTGCTGCTGCCAAATCACAAGAGATAAACAGACCTGCCATGGCCTTGCGTCTTCTACAGTCTATTTATAAGTCTAGATCCAGCTCAGAAATGCTAATTAATGAGGGTTATATTGAAATCAGAGCAACCAGTCTGGTGAATTACCTACATTATTTGAACAAGAGAATATGCAGAAAGAGCCTTTGTGACTTTAAAGAGGGCCTATTATGAAATTTTTTACAAGATTCTTTACAAGGGTGCGTTCACACCTGTGAATCGATTCGGTTGTTCCGAAACAGATTACAAATGTTACATTGTTGCCCTTTGCTCTTGGAGCGGTTCGCTTTCACACTGCAAAGTTTCTAATCGGACCAAAAGAGCTAAAACAAGTCATGTGCGAGTAAACTCTCCTCACATTGGTCAGAGTGTCAGGGTTTATTTAGCAGCGTCCCGCTCAGCTGTCAGGAGAGGTGCTGGTTTGGTGGTGTTTGACAAGATGCGCTTGACGTGTATGAAGAGTGAGGAGAGATGCGGTGGGGAGAGGTGAGCAGGGGGCGTGACTATTTGAGGGGCGGGGAGGGGACGCGAGATTATCACTCGTTTGCGGGCATCCGGAGACTTGCAAAACTTCCCGCCATACTCGTAATTCTCTCTTCATATAGCCGTAAGCCTATTACATATTCATAAAACACTGTGATATAACCGCGCTCGGATCGTTTGCTTTCTCACTGCAATCGAACCGCTCCAGGGTTCGTTTCAGTCGAGCCGAGACCACCTCATTCAGGCGATCTCGGAGCGATTGACTTGGCGCGGATCAGAGAGCGATTGGTGGTTTCACATATGCCAAACGAACCGCGCTAACTGGGCAAACGAGACAGGTTCTGAAACAAAAGTGTAGGTGTGAAAGCACCCCAAGTCTCTCATGTCCCTAGAGTGTGTGAATTTCTAAGTAAGGGGAAGGGCTGAGGGGTAGAACTGGGATTGGGCCTTAGTCCCCGTTTACACTAATGCGATTAAGTTTGAAAACGCATAAGTTTTGCTACGGCTACGCCCTCCATCCACACTACGCCGGAGTTTGAGCGCCGAAAACGGAGCGTTTTGGAAACACTTGAGAGGCCGTTTTCATTCTGAAACGCTGCTGCTCCGTCTCAGTGTGGATGATGGAAAACGGAGACATCTGAAAACAGAGGCGGGGCTGATTGAACCTGATTGGGGCTTTTGTGTCATTGCGTATCCTTCCCTTATTCGTCAAGCCCCTATCACATGACTATAACACATGACTTTAATGCTACCGGAAGACAGCAGACCAGCCTTCACTGTGAACAACAACATGAACACAGAAATGGGAGCGCTGCTTGCACTATTGTCTGTTTTAGGCGGCATTGTGCAGTTATTCATTTGTTACGTTTAGTAACACCTCGACCTCGTCGTCTGTCCACAAAAATACCTCTCTTGCTTTCTTTGCCATCACGTTCATTGTTCAGCCGGTGTTTGTTGACTAACAATAAACAAATACCGAGCGAGACACATGCATCCTGTTTATACTAGAACACGCATACCCAGAGTGTGCGAATGGTCACGTGATATACGTTTTTGGTGGTGTAGTGTGGACGAAATATGTTCAGAAACGCTGGGTGAAATGATAGTGTGGACGCGGATCGTTTTTGATCTAAAACGCCATTTTAAAACTAAAACGCACTAGTGTAAACGAGGCCTTAGTCTCTATTTCAGGGGTCGCCACAGCGGAATGAACCACCAACTATTCCAGCATATGTTTTACACAAATGTTAGTTAAGCATATTCATAAAAGTAAAGAAAACTCTGCATTTTGTTCTTACTCTGCAGACGACAACGGGTTTCCAGGATCTCATTGACTGGATGGCCTTAATGCTGTCCTCTGATTGGTCAGTCACATCCTGCTGCTTCGTCTGAAACAAAAAGAAATGGCAGAAGAAGCTTTAATGAAAATTAATAGATGAGTGAACATATTATTTACTGAATGAAAATGTATCATTCATTCATTTTCTTTTCGGCTTAGTCCCTTTATTTATCCGGGGTCGCCACAGTGGAATGAACCACCGACTAATCCAGCATATGTTTTATGCAGCGGATGCCCTGCAACCCATCCACACCCTCACTAAAGGCAATTTAGCCTATCCAATTCACCTATACCACATGTATTTGGACTTGTGGGGGAAATTAAAATATATAATAATACACATTTAATGTTGTTGTTAATCTGTCAGAGTAAGGAGAGCTACAGTTTTATTTTCACAATTATAATTATTATTAATGATCAATCAAAATGAAAGATATTATTGTTAGTAATATATTAAAATATTGTAAACATTAATAAGTTATCCTTAAATTAATAAGGATAAGATTATATTTGATTATAAATACTGCTTAATATTATATAAAAACAACACTATTATTTTCTTTTTCATTCTTTTATAACCCGTTTTAACTCGTTTTAATTAGTTTTAATCACTTTTATTTTCTTATTTCTGTTATTCCTGTTTATGTAAAGCACTTTAAATGACCATTGTGTATGAAATGTGCTATAGAAATAAACTTGCCTTGCCTATAACGAATAACAACATTATTATTCAGTCAAAAAGGAAACTTCACTGTATAATAATTACACTGAAAACATTGAAATAATTTGGGTCCCATTATTATTAAAACCCAGTTAAAATGCTATAAATCGTTGTTACTAATATATCAATATATTGTAAATAATAATAGCTTTCTTATTTTATTAAAGAAAAACTATTAATGGTTGTTATTAAAAATATTATTATATATATTAAAACTCTACTAATCTACAAACATGATAATAGTTAATTTTGCTGATTAATATTAGTAGTATTATTATGTCTAGTTTTTGTTTGTTCTAGTTGTTAATCATAAGTAGGCCCACACGAAATCTGAGCACGCAGAAATTTGCAGATTTTCAGCCTATTGAGTTGATTTATTTAGTTGTGTAAATGTGTGTGAATTTATATTTATTCAGTTTTTAAATTAATTTCAGTAATATTACTGACTAATACAAAAACGTTCTGATTTATTTACAATACAGTTTGTAAAGTAATACTGTTCTAGTAGATATATGGTGGATATATTATGTGAGAGACTTGCTTTGCTTACTAAATAAAAGGATCTAATAGCATTTGCATTGTAAACATTAAATAAGCAAAAAAATATTCTTTTTTAACATATTAAGTTTTTAGTTAAACCCAAGTTTTGAAACACCCAAAATCATTTCACATAAATCTGCAGAATTTTATTTATTTTTTTACAAAATTCTGCGCAGAAATAGCAGAAAATGTCCGCAGATTCTGTCTGTTCCTAATCATAAGTTAACAACTAAGTAATATATTGACAGATTGTCATTCATTTTCCTTCGGCATAGTCCCTTTATTCATCAGAGTTTGCCACAGTGGAATGAACCACCAACTTATCCAGCATATTTTATGCAGCAGATGCTCTTTCCCAGTACTGGGAAACACACACACACACACACACACACACACACACACACACACACACACATACACTGACATATATTAAATAACAGAAATTACTTGTACAATTGTTTTAAATATATTTTTTTTTCAATGCAAGCTACATTCTTTAATAGATTCCCAAAAAGTTTCATATTCATTAACAGCTTTTTAAATATTTAAATTTAAATAATTTACATTATTTTATAAGGTGTGTTTTTGTTATCAGTGCATGCAGCTCATAGACAACAATACACACTACTTTTTGAACACAAACAGCAATCAAATCATTATTTATTGTGCATTTATACATAGTCAGATTCTGTATGCCTCAATAAATATTTATATTTTATTTTATATTAATAAGGATGATCACTGCTAACTTTTTGCATGTGTCTGTGTGTGTGTGTGTGTGTGTGCAAAACATGCAGTCAGTAACTTTTGTTGTCCTCGCTAACTCCTTTAACATTTGCACGCTGGTTTTTAATAATAAAAGCAATATTTCACGGTCTTACCTTCAATAATGCTCTGCGGGTTTTGATCATTTTAGCAAATAAAGTGATTTCTCGTGCTTATCAGTGTGTGGGTGAAACTCTGTGATGAATGAAAAGGGTTTAAAAAACAACACGAGCGGACAGAGGACTCGAGGAAAGTGCACTGGAGGGGTGACTGAACGTCGACTCCATCACTGAAAATATAATATTACTTTTAATACATGTTTGTTGACAATATATATTCAAATATACGAATGTAACTAGGCAATGAAGTATAATAATCGTCAGCTTTATAAAAAATAGTGTAAGCGCTGATTTCAACACATCCCCCCGCGATTGCGAAAGAGATTTGAGTGGTAGAGTCCGGAATAATTTCGCGGGAAATGCCTCATGCAGTCGCCTGTCATTCATTCACTCACTGCTTGCATGTAGAGGGATTGAATATACGAGTTTTATTGGTTTACTGCACTTTTAACTACTGGGAAACAGACCACACTTTATAACTAGATAACAGCAGACGACAAACTATATAGTACAACATATAGTAACAAAAAGTGGTGCAGTCTGCAGCCATAATACTTGTAGTAGTGTTGGGTTGCAGCTGGAAGGGCATCCACTGCGTAACATTTTGCATAAGTTGGCGGTTCATTCCGCTGTGGCGACCTCCGATTAATAAATGGACCAAGCTGAAGGAAAATGAATGAATTGTTTTATGTTATTATCAACATTTTGGTTTTGTCTTATACATATTTTTATTGTCTTATGTTTATTCTTGATAATATCTGGATGAAAAGGGTCAGTATTAGTGATGTTTATAGCTGCATTACCCAGCATTCCAGGTAAATACTTGATGCCAAATTAGGGCGGTCAAAATTAGCTCTTTAACGCATGCAATTAATTTGAAATATTTAACGCGTTAAAAAAATAATGCAGTTGCGTCTTTTTTATTTCCTCTTATGGCCGATGTGTGTTTAACGTGCAAAGAAATATGGATAAGACCAAGGAAGCACTTTTAGAACGAAAGGTTTCGGTATACAATTAATGTCGCTTGACCGGGCTATCCAGCGTTTCCTCCAGAGTTCCATGCATTTTTGGGTGTTTCATTTTTAATCTTTAACTGCAGTTCAGCAGTTTACTCACTTTTTAAGTCAACTATCATTTTTAAAGCATAAGTTTACTCAATTTTGTAAGGTAAAGTCAAATAATCGCTTTAAAAGCAGTGGGTTTATTCACTTTTTAAATGAACTATCGCTTTTAAAGCAACGAGTTTAATGAACAGTCAACTAATCAATTTAAAAATGGGTTTACTTACATTTTAAGTCAACTATCACTTTACAAGCAACATGTTTACTGACTTTTTAAATGTAAAGTCAGATAATGACTTTAAAAACAATGGATTAAAGTAAAAGAATTACTTTAAAGCAATGGGTTTACTTACTTTTTAAGTGAACTATCGTTTTTAAAGCAATGGGTTTACAAAATGTTTTAATACAATCAACTAAACGCTTTAAAAGCAGTGGGTTTACTCACTTTCTAAGTCACCTATCATTTTTAAAGCAACGAGTTTACTCACTTTTTAATGTAGATTCAACTAATCATAAAAACAATTGATCAAAGTAAAATCGAATTACTTTGAAAGCAATAGGTTTATTCATTTTAAGTCAACTACTGCTTTTAAATCAGCTATTTTACTCACTTTTTTTAACGTAAAGTCAACTAATCAATTAAAAAAATGGGTTTACTTACATTTTAAGTCAACTATCGCTTTACACGCAACATGGTTACTTGCTTTTTAACGTTAAGTCAACTAATCGCTTTAAAAATAGATTAAAGTAAAATCTAATTACTTTAAAAAGCATTGTGATTACTCACTTAAGTTAACTATTACTTTTAAAGCAATGAGTTTACAAAATGTTTAATGTAAAATCAACTAATCGCTTTAAAAAATGGGTTTAGTCCCATTTTAAGTCAACTCTCGCTTTTAAATCAGCGAGTTTACTCACTTTTTTAACGTGAAGTCAACTAATCGCTTTAAAAGCAATGGGTTTACTCACTTAAGCCAACTCTCACTTTTAAATCAGCGAGTTTACTCACTTTTTTAAAGTAAAGTCAACTAATCGCTTTAAAAGCAATGGATTTACTCACTTAAGCCAACTCTCACTTTTAAATCAGCGAGTTTACTCACTTTTTAACGTAAAGTCAACTAATCAATTTTGAAAATGGGTTTACTCGCATTTTTAGTCAAGTAATCGCTTTAAAAGCAACTGATTTACTCACTTTTTAAGTCTACTATCGCTTTGAAAACAACGAATTTACTAACTTTTTTTGTAAAGTCAACTAATGGCTTTAAAACAACGGATTAAGGTAAAATCTAATTTCTTTAAAAGCAATGGGTTTACTCACTTAAGTTAACTATCGCTTTTAAATCAGCGAATTTACTCACTTTTTTAACAAATAAGTCAACTAATCGCTTTAAAAGCAATGGGTTTACTCACTTAAGTCAACTCTCGCTTTTAAATCAGCGAATTTACTCACTTTTTTAACAAATAAGTCAACTAATCGCTTTAAAAGCAATGGGTTTACTCACTTAAGTCAACTCTCGCTTTTAAATCAGCGATTTTACTCACTTTTTTAACAAATAAGTCAACTAATCGCTTGAAAAGCAATGGGTTTACTCACTTAAGTCAATTCTCGCTTTAAAATCAGCGAGTTTACTCACTTTTTTTTACAAATAAGTCAACTAATCGCTTGAAAAGCAATGGGTTTACTCACTTAAGTCAATTCTCGCTTTAAAATCAGCGATTTTACTCACTTTTTTAACGTAAAGTCAACTAATCGCTTGAAAAGCAATTGGTTTACTCACTTAAGTCAACTCTCGCTTTAAAATCAGCGAGTTTACTCACTTTTTTAACGTAAAGTCAACTAATCGCTTTAAAAGCAATGGGTTTACTCACTTAAGTCAACTATCGCTTTTAAATCAGCGAGTTTACTCACTTTTTTAACGTAAAGTCAACTAATCGCTTTAAAAGCAATGGGTTACTCACTTAAGTCAATTCTCGCTTTTAAATCAGGAAGTTTACTCACTTTTTAATGTAAAGTCAACTCTCGCTTTTAATCAGGAAGTTTACTCATTTTTTAACGTAAAGTCAACTAATCGCTTTAAAAGCAGTGGGTTTACTCACTTAAGTCAACTCTCGCTTTTAAATCAGCGAGTTTACTCACTTTTTTAAAGTAAAGTCAACTAATCGCTTTAAAAGCAATGGATTTACTATAAGTCAACTCTCGCTTTTAAATCAGCGAGTTCACTCACTTTTTAACGTAAAGTCAACTAATCAATTTTGAAAATGGGTTTACTCGCATTTTAAGTCAAGTAATCTCTTTAAAAGCAACTGATTTACTCACTTTTTAAGTCTACTATCGCTTTGAAAACAACGAATTTACTAACATGTTTTTGTAAAGTCAACTAATGGTTTTAAAACAATGGATTAAAGTAAAATCTAATTTCTTTAAAAGCAATGGGTTTACTCACTTAAGTTAACTATCGCTTTTAAAGCAACGAGTTTACAAAATGTTTTAATGTAAAATCAACTAATCGCTGTAAAAGAAATGGGTTTACTCACTTTTTAAGTCAACTATAGATTTTAAAGCAACGAGTTTATTCAATTTTCTAAATGTAAAGTCAACTAATCAATAAAAAAAAGTGTTTACTCACATTTTAAGTCAACTATCGCTTCACAAGTAACATGTTTACTTGCTTTTTAACGTAAAGTCAACTAATCGCTTTAAAAAGAAATGGGTTAAAGTAAAATCTAATAACTTTTAAAGCAATGGGTTTACTAATGTTTTATCTAAATCAACTAATCAGTCAGTTTTAAGTGTAATCAAAATGTGGCTTTTTAAAAAATCTATAATTTTAAAAGCAACGGGTTTACTCAATTGTTTTTTAAGTAAAACCAACTAATCAGCTGTAAAGGCAACAGGTTTACTCCATTTTTAAAGTAGTTTGTAAAGAACTGTTTGTGAGCAGGATGCAGTAAAGAGTTTATTAAAGTCTCCTGATGTGGTTTATTGTGGTGTTTGACGCCTGATTTCTCCGGCTGGATGCGCGTCTCTTCGCCCACAGTCAGATAATGCGCGTCTCATTCTTCTCTGCCCATGTTTTCTGCTCAATTAGTATCTAGTGAAGCGCTTTTTCTCGTTTGTCAGCACAAACACCTGCATCCGGACTCGTCCCCCATCAATACTGCGTTATTCCGCAAACCTTCACTTATGCGCTCAGCGAACGGGCGCGCGAATGACAGCGAAATGATACGGTACCGGCGAGATGTGCGCGGGAAATCACAGAGCGCGCGAAACACCCGCGCAGCGCGCCATTTCACAGCAGGTAGCGGCGCATAAAGAAGGCAAATTACCAACAGCTGGTTAAGCTTTGTTTAGCTGCTTTCTTTTGTGTTTTCAAGCACTTGGCACTCAAAGTCAAAGACAAACCAGTGGCTGTGGCACAAAATCGGCTGTCAGAAGACATGGTGGTTCTCAAACGGGGGACAGGGGGCTTCAGCAAACATGGAGAAAAATATTTATCATTAATAATGTCAGCTGAAATAAAACTCAAAAATATATTAAATATATAAATATATAAACATATTAAACTTTGACTAATTGTTGTGTTTGGTCCACTTAAATTTGTAAAAATGAATGTCAACTTAATTTGTTCATGTTGTCCCAACAAAAAATAATTGTGTGGAACTAAAAATTATTCAAAGATGATTCCTTGGATTTACTAAATTTTTGTACGTTAAGTGGTTGTAAACTATTTATTTGTGTTGAATTTAAACAAACAAATAAATTTGAACGTTATTAACGTTTTGTTTTAACGTTTTGTATTATTTTGTTTAAATTCAACACAAATAAATTGTTTGCAACAGTTCTGCATGCAACACTTTTTTATTAGTTAGATTATTAGTCAATTGCACATGCAGTGCACACACTATATTGGTTTAAATGTGGTGCTATCATTTTAATTACAGAAAAAGTGGTTGGCTTTGTCCATACTTTGCTCAGATTTAGGTTGACATGACCCAGCAACCTTTAGAATATATATCAAAATATTTGATAACACTTTAAAATAATATGCTACTCCATTAATAGCTAGTATATAATTTATTTGTCTTTAATCCATAATGAAAACAATTCGTTGAAAGTTATTGTTAATTCACTGTGCATAATAACAAGCTTAATTTTGATTTTGTGTATTTATTTATAGTTTTTATAGATTTTTTAGGAACATATAACCAGTGGGAACAAAAAAATAAACAAAAAATAATAGTAATAGTAAAAAAAGAGAGTGTATATATATATATATATATATATATATATATATATATATATATATATATATATATATATATATATACATATATATTATATATATAATTATATTAATGGAGCATAACCTTTAAATGTTAAAAAACTATTTTTCTAAATAAAACGCTAAAAACATGAAGTGAATGTCATTTCATAATATATAAGTATAAAATGTTACTAGGTCTATTATTATTATTATTATTACTATTATTACTATTATAAATAATGAAACTTCCTTTCTAAATTAAAATGCTGAAAAACATTAAATATGTCAACTGAAATTGGCTTTTTATGTAATGAAATATTAAATATCATTAATATTTGGTGTATTTTATAACCCAATTCAAAATGACTTATGGCTTTATTAAAAAAAACATACAGGTGTTGACTCTTCTGAATGGTTAGATTCCCAAAATGAAGTAAATGAATAATAAACAACCCCAGTTTCTCTTTAAAAACTGAGCAGCTTAATTTTAATTACAAAAATGAACCCAGCGGTTGGTTTTGTCCATATTTTGCTCAAAATTGGGTTGAAATAATACTTTATATTTTACAGTATTTAGTTTATTTGTTTAGTAGAATATTAGAATGTTTGGTCATACTTAAAAATAGCCAATAATGTTTACCTAACATGAACAATCAACATATTTATTCCTCTTTGATCATTAATGAAAACAATGTCAGTCATTGATGGTTATTGTTTATTTACGGTTTATTAATAGCAAGCACAGCTTTCAACTTTATTAACACATTAGTAAAACTTGAACTCTGATTGTCCTTTCTTTATCCATTTTAGTAAACACAACTTACATCATTGGACCTTTACTTTAAAGTGTTATATAAACTATTTTTTTTATGTTAAAATGCTGAACAGAAAATGCTGCAGCCTGAAATTTACACCTGCATGTCTTATATTCAAACACTAAATAAATAGCATCTAAAGTATTTAAATTTACAATTAGGTCAATTGTTAATAATATAATAGTTCTGAATAAAAATGCTAAAAAAAGCATCCAGATTTAAATTGAAATGTGAACTAAAATGGCATATATGATTATAATATTAACCTTAAGCATGTCATTTGTTATCATTTTATTATTTATTTATTATTATTATGTTTTTAAATAATACAACTTGTTGAAAAGTAGTCAAACTTGCTGAAAAACATGTAATATGTCAACTGAAATTGGCTTTTTATGTAATAAAATATTAAATAACATTAAATATTTGATGTATTTTATAACCCAATTTAAAATAATTTTAATATCGTTTGAAAATATTGTGATTAAGTACAGAGACAGCTTAAAATGTCAACAACAAAATATATTAAAAGATACAAATAAAGTAAGCATGCCACAATAATTAAGTGAGAAAATAAAGCAGAACGCATTAAAAGTGAATCAATGGCGACCTCAAGAGGCCACTGTGAGAACTGCTGTTTCTCAGCTCTCACGAGGAAATATCCAGAGTTAAAAAAAACCTTCATTCATTCATTTTTTTTTTGGCTTATTCTCTTTATTAATCAGGGGTTACCACAGCGGAATGAACCTCCAACCTATCCAGCATATGTTTTACACAGCAAATGCCCTTCCAGCCGCAACCCAACACTGGGAAACACCCATACACTATTGCTTTCACACATACGGTCAATTTAGTTTATTCAGTTCACCTGTACCGCTGTGGACTGTGGGGGAAACCGGAGAAAACCCACGCCAACACGGGGAGAACATGCAAACTCCACACAGAAATGCCTACTGACCCAACTGAGACTCGAACCAAACGACTTTCTTGCTGTAAGGCCACAGTGGCAACCACTGAGCCACCGTGTCGCCCTAAAATTCACCTTATATAATAAAATCATATATAATCGCGTTATTTTTGCGCAAAATATTTCTACAGCTAAAATAGACACTTTAATTTCAAACTATTTCCAAAACCACGTCCTATTTTGTGCTTTAGCCTCATGACAATACCTCACAAACCACATCATCACACATTAATCATATGAATTAGGCTACATAACAATAAAAACAGAGCTTGGAGAAAGTGTGCATGTAGAGGATTTGCTTCTGTCACGCATTCTTTCGACGTGCACCTGTCCGTCACGTAAACCGCATGACTGTGACGTCACAACGCCCAACTTTCAGTTTGCGTGTTTTAATGGGAATGAAAACTCCTGCGTGCTGAAAAATGGGAAGTTGTTGTTGTTGTTGTTCCTCTCCTAATGAAGACGGCGAGGTAAGAGTGTCGTTTAAAGATTAGCATACTTAATTTTGTTATGTTAAAATATGTGTCTGTGTATGGAATCGTATGCAAGGTGGATCTGTACAGCAAAAGATTAAGGTGTCTTCCTACTCACAGGTGTTCTTTAAACATCTGAATATTCATATATTAATAATTATTTCAGTATAACTCAATGTGATTTTCAAGCTGTTTTCACGCCCCGTTGCTTCAGAACACAAGCGTTTCAACTTTGTGTAAAGTAGGTCATATGAGACGATGACAATGGGGAAACAAATATTGAGCAAGTAAAGGATTACAGTGAACGAAAAGTATGTGGAGTTATGTGTGAACGAATGGAGGTTTACTCTTGCGTATGTGTGTGTGTATTCAGTGCATCCGAACTTCATGAATCTGTGTCTCCTGAAGTTCTTTATTTTTGTATTGTAAGTTCTGTATTTTTCTTAATGAGCATTATTTTCAGCTTTGAATGTCATTTTCTCATCGTAGTCAGAACCTTTGCTCCGGACAAACAGCAAAACAGAATCTGCAAGACCACTGCGACCAACTGCTAATGGTACGATTTATGGGCTCCATTAACTGTATGAATATTAAATCTGTCTGTCTAATCTGTAATATTTGTCCTGTTCTTTGTCATTAATGGTCACTGTCATACTTTTGCAGTGCCCTATTTGTAATATTTGTTTTATGTGGAGAGACTTTATTTTTAAATGTGATATGTCG